>NW_019946057.1:0-12059 GCF_002910315.2 Salvelinus sp. IW2-2015
AGAGAGAGATGGATATATTTAAATATCACCTGAATTAATTGAGCAATAAAGCCTCACTTTTATTCCATAGGCCGGGACCCACACCATGCAGCTGTTATTCTATAGGCCGGGATTCCACACTATGCGCTGTTATTTCTATAGGCTGGGCCCACACTATGCAGCTGTGTATTCTATAGGCTGGGCTCACATTAACTGCAGCTCGTTTATTCTAAGGCTGGGATCCACACTATGCAGCTGGTTATTCTATAGGCTTGGGATCCACTATGTCAGCATGTTATTCTAATAGGCTGGGACCTCACTATGAGCTGTTATCTATAGGCTGGGATCCCACACTATGAGCTGTTATTCTATAAGGCTGGGATCTCACTATGCAGTCTGTTATTCTATAGGCTGGGATCCACACTATGCAGCTGTTATTCTATAGGCTGGGATCTCACTTATGCAAGCTGGTTATTCTATAGGCTGGGATCCTCATATGTGGCAGCTGTTATTCTATAGGCTGTTGGATCCTCACTATGGCAGCTGTTATCTATAGGCTGGGATCCACACTATGCAGCTTTATTCTAATAGGCTGGGATCCACACTATGCAGCTGTGCAAGGTGCATTTTTCCACAGGCAGTCCACTGGTTTCAAAAAATGATTGATAGGCAGCTTAAACTTCTTGAATTCAACCATTATTGCGGTTTCAAATACACATTTAGATTTGTGAACAACCATCCACACAACAATCCGTAGGACAAATAGTAATGAAGGAGCAGCACTGTGATTCCCATCTCGTGGATCTGTAGATATCAATAATAAGGTGATATCCGTTCGTTTCCGACTACACCACTGCTGTCATCATTACCTCAACGCGTTTTTATTAAAAAGTTGAAAAATTCTTGGATGCGACAGCAGTCGCAGCATAGGAAGAATAAATTCGACTGTAGCCTACAAAAAAGCTATTCATGCTGCTTATTCCTGGCGATCCATCAAAACACATTTGGTGTGTTCATCATAGTGGTCTATGACTTGTGGTCAGACTGCACTCAGGTGAACAACTTACATTGTGTGCCGTTTTTCAATGCTGATTTGAATGTCCATGGAAAAACAGAGAAGTGTCAAAGTTTTTTTTTATCGCAAACATCCTTTCTGAATTTAAACGTAATCCTAAAAAGTCGTTTTTTCAAAGTATCTGTAATCTGATCCTAATGGAGATCATAATAAACCCCAGGAAGAGTACGCTGCTGCTTTGCAGACTAATGGGGATCCATAATAAAGCCCAGGAAGAGTAGCTCTGCCGTTGGCAACAGCTATGGGGATCCATAGATAAACCCAGGAAGAGTAGCTGCTGCCTTGGCAAAGCTATGGGGATCTAATAACCCAAGGAAGAGTAGCTGCTGCTTTGGCAACAGCTACATCGGGGATCCATAATAAACCCCAGGAAGAGTAGCTGCTGCTTGGAACAGCTATGGGATTCTAAATAAAAACACATCCCATACACCCATTCTAAAGATGAGAATGTCAACTGGTTCGTAGTCTTCAACTGTTCTAGTTGGTTCGTCATGACATTTCTCTCCTGGTTTTGTACTCACCCTTATACAAGAAAGCTTTCTTCCTATGTATGCTGTGATAACTGCCATGCTGTGGAGGTATGACAGTCTGTCCTGGTCCTCCTGAGGGATGGGGAGCAGAGTTCTCATGTTTCCTGATCTCAGAGTTGATCTGGTCCCTCCTGGCTTTAGACGCTCCCTTAGTAGACCTGCGTAGCAACACCATGTTCACGGTCAGGATATGACGGACCAGAGAGGGCAGAGGTAGAAATGAGCACAGGTATGCTACTACGTCCAAACTTCTTCCTGTCTCTCTCAGTCTAGTGAAAAGCTGCTCTTTGTTACATGGCAAAATAATCCAAAGTCAAAACTGAGAAAATGTGTTACTTTCGGCTTCTCACTGTGCCTTAGTAAAGGAAAAGGAAAATGCTGTGTACCCTAGACAGACTGGAGGAATTGGATAGCAGTTTGCTACAAGTGTAGCTTCTGTGTTCCTATGGAAACAACTGTTGCTGTATGTGGCTCTGTCTATCTGAGGTAGAGAAGAGAGCTCTCTAGCCCGGTTTTGTCGGTGAGAAGAGAGCTCTCTAGCCGGTTTTGTCGGTAGAGAAGAGAACTCTCTAGCTGGTTTTGTCGGTAGAGAAGAGAGCTTCTAGCCGGTTTGGTCGGTAGAGAAGCAGAACTCTCTAGCCGGTTTTGTCGGTAAAGAAGAGAGCTCTCTTAGCCGGTTTTTGTCGGTAGAGAAGAGAGTCTTCTAGCCGGTTTTGTCGGTAGAAGAGAGAGCTCTCTAGCCGGTTTTGTCGTAGAGAAGAGAGCTCTCTAGCGGTTTTGTCGTGAGAGAGAGCTCTCTAGCCGGTTTTGTCGTAGAGAAGAGAGCTCTCTAGGACTACTATACTCCTCTATCCCTAGCTAACATTAGCCACAACCAATTGGAGTCGTAACTTATAAGTATTGCAAATCGTAACATATTGTATGAATCGTAATTCATATTATATCCACGATTGTAATTAGAAAACATAGCATACAAACTGGATGAATGACATCACAAGTTAATATACCAACGTATGGTATGTAGAGTTCCTATGCTAGTCCGCCGCCCTGAGTCCAGGGTCCAGCAGTTTGCTCTGCCACTAAGAAGCGCGCACAAACGGAGCCAGTCAGGCTGCACTAACCTGAATCTCTTGCAGAGTCCGGTGGCTTTCTGTCTCCCGGGGAAGAGATGAAGGGAGCAGCGCTCACTGCTCCATGGACGTTCACACGACTCACAACAAACCGTCATTCTGAACATCGTTGTTTCAACACCTAAAGTACAGATATGATCAAAATCAGACATTTATCCATCTTCGTGATAAATACAGTCGACTTTGCAACGCAACATAGAAAAGAAATGAATATTTCCAATTAACGAAAATGAACAAGGGAAAAACGCTAATTCCCATATATGACTATTGGTTGACCATTTAAATACATATTAAAGAGGACATCGTTTGGAAACAAGATTGTGAGATGTGTTTAGCCTAAAAATGCCGATATTGCCTTACTACTTTCAAGACGGTCTATCTATTTGTTGTGTCCAGCCTGTTCTGCCCCTCTCCTTTATAGTCGTGCCAGCCTTAACGCCGACACTTGTTTAAACTCCGCGAAGAAAGAGAAGAAAACCGTGTAACGTTACATGTTGTGACGTATGACAAGTGGAGGATATATTTAGTTACGCGCTCTGTAAAAAAGAACTGCAGCGTCGACTGCCCCCCCCCCCCCCCCCCCCCCCCCCGCACGAGTGGAGCGGTGGGATAACAGATACACAACACACGATGCTTTAAATGACCATTATTCCCAAGTCTTAGAATATCTATTAGGAAATGGGAATTATCATAATAACAAGTGGCATTCACAGAAAATCTAGAGAAACCCATCGTTGTAGGATAATTGGAACAAGTGGTCAAAGCGATACACAAACTACTAAGAGAAATAACAAGGACCATCTAACGATATCGGGAACTGCCATTTTATCAACCTGAATACTCTGTTCAATCCAATCCAACAGCTAGAACTGGACTGTACATAAGGGCTATGCTACAGGGCTTAAAAAATTCGTCTGAACTGATGCTAATAATGATCATAGGTCTACAACTGAAATCAAAAGAAGCTCAACTTCCGTCTTTTAAAAGTTGGTTACATGACTAAACTGTGAAAAAGTGGCCCACAAGTCAATTATATTCTACCTTGCAATTTAATTTCAATGACAAGGATACAATGTTGATCAACCAGTGTGCCCAGTGGGGGGTCAAGGCGACGGCAATCTTCCAGTACATGTTAATAGGAAATAGTAGTTGTTCAGTAACACACCATGGATGTAATAAAAAACATCCAATAGGAGAGGAGAAACAGATCAGTAGGAGACGGGTAACCTATATCTCTCCATGGTTGAGCATAACTAAGAATGGTAATGTTGAGGATATTCATTATAGATACTATGAATGGTAATGTTGAGGACAACTCATATAGATACTATGAATGGGTAATGTTGAGGATAACCTCATATAGATACTATGAATGGTAATGTTGAGGACACCATTAGATCTATGAATGGTATGTTGAGGACTCATATAGATACTATGAATTGGTAATGTTGAGGATACCTAATATAGATACTATGAATGGTAATGTTGAGGACAACCTCATATAGATACTATGAATGGTAATGTTGAGAATAACCTCATATAGATACTATGAATGGTAAATGTTGATGATGACCTCATATAGATACTATGAATGGTAATGTTGAGGATAACCTCATATAGATACTATGAATGGTAATGTTGAGAATAACCTCAATATGATACTATGAATAGTTAATGTTGAGGATAACCTCATATAGATACTATGAATGGTAATGTTGAGGATAACCTCATATAGATACTATGATGGTAATGTTGATGATAACCTCATATAAATACTATGAATGGTAATGTTGAGGATAACCTCATATAGATACTATGAATGGTAATGTTGATGATAACTCATATAGATACTATGAATGGTAATGTTGAGGATAACCTCATATAGGATACTATGAATTGGTAATGTTGATGATAACCTCATATAGATACTATGAATGGTAATGTTGAGAATACCCTCATGATACTATGAATGGTATGTTGATGATCAGTGATTAAAGGGACAGTGATTAAGGTCTGAGAGAGGGACAGTGATTAAGGGACAGTGATTAAGGTTGAGAGAGGGACAGTGATTAAGGGACAGTGATTAAGGTCTGAGAGGGACAGTGATTAAGGTCTGAGAGGGAGATAGTGATTAAGGTCTGGAGAGGACACAAGTGATTAAGGTTGAGAGAGGGACAGTGATTAAGGTCTGACAGAGGGACAGTGATTAAGGTCTGAGAGAGGGACAGTGATTAAGGGACAGTGATTAAGGTTTGAAGAGAGGACACAGTGATTAAGGTTTGAGAGAGGGACAGTGATTAAGGGACAGTGATTAAGGTTTGAGAGAGGGACACAGTGATTAAGGTTTGAAAAGAGGGACAGTGAATTAAGGACAGTGATTAAGGTCTGAGAGAGGGAAGCTGATTAAGGTCTGAGAGAGGGACAGTGATTAAGGGATAGTGATTAAGGTTTGAGAGAGGGAACACAGTGATTAAGGTTTGGGAGAGGACAGTGATTAAGGTCTGAGAGAGGGACACAGTGATTAAGGTTTGAGAGAGGGACAGTGATTAAGGTCTGACAGAGGGACAGTGATTAAGGTCTGAGAGAGGGACAGTGATTAAGGGACAGTGATTAAGGTTTGAGAGAGGGACACAGTGATTAAGGTTTGAGAGAGGGAAGTGATTAAGGTCTAGAGAGGGACACAGTGATTAAGGTTTGAGAGAGGGACAGTGATTAAGGTCTGACAGAGGGACAGTGATTAAGGTCTCGAGAGAGGACGTGATTAAGGGACAGTGATTAAGGTTTGAGAGAGGGGCATTGATTAAGGTCTGAGAGAGGGACAGTGATTAAGGTCTGAGAGAGGGACAGTGATTAAGGGATGTGATTAGGTCTGAGAGAGGGACAGTGGTTAAGGGATAGTGATTAAGGGATAGTGATTAAGGTCTGAGAGAGGGACAGTGTTAAGGGACAGTGATTAAGGGATAGTGATTAAGTCTGAGAGACAGCGATTAAGGGATAGTGATTAAGGGATAGTGATTAAGGTCTGAGAGAGGGACAGTGATTAAGGGAAGTGATTAAGGTCTGAAGAGAGGACAGTGATTAAGGACAGTGATTAGGTCTGAGAGGGGACAGTGATTAAGGGATAGTGATTAGGTCTGAGAGATGGGACAGTGATTAAGGATAGTGATTAAGGTCTGAGAGAGGGACAGTGATTAGGACAGTGATTAAGTCTGAGAGAGGGACAGTGATTAGGTCTGAGAGAGGGACAGTGATTAAGGGACAGTGATTAAGGTTGAGAGAGGGACACAGTGATTAAGGTTTGAGAGAGGGACAGTGATTAGGTCTGAGAGAGGACACAGTGATTAGGTTTGAGAGAGGGACGTGATTAAGGTCTGACAGAGGACAGTGATTAAGGTCTGAGAGAGGGACAGTGATTAAGGGACAGTGATTAAGGTTGAGAGAGAGGGCATTGATTAAGGTCTGAGAGAGGGACAGTGATTAAGGTCTGAGAGAGGGCAGTGATTAAGGGATACGATTAAGGTCTGAGAAAGGGACAGTGATTAAGGTCTGAGAGAGCGACAGTGATTAAGGGATAGTGATTAAGGTCTGAGAGAGGGCAGTGATTAAGGGATAGTGATTAAGGTCTGAGAGAGGGACAGTGATTAAGGGATAGTGATTAAGGTCTGAGAGAGGGACAGTGATTAAGGTCTGAGAGAGCGACAGTGTTAAGGGATAGTGATTAAGGTCTGAGAGAGGGACAGTGATTAAGGGGCAGTGATTAAGGAATAGTGATTAAGGTCTGAGATAGGACAGTGATTAAGGGACAGTGATTAAGGTCTGAGAGAGGGACAGTGATTAAGGTCTGAGAGAGGGATAGTGATTAAGGTCTGAGAGAGGGATAGTGATTAAGGTTTGAGGGTAATGATGATGAGACAAGAGAGCAGGTAACAGAGAAGAGAGAGAGGAGAGAGAGAGAGAGAGAGAGAGAGAGAGAGAGGAGAGCAGGTAGCCTAGAGAGAGATAAAGTATGAATCAGTGAGCAAAGCCTTGCTATTGAGAGAGGCCGCCATAGCCTGTCTTCTTCTTGAGAGCAGCCTCAGACTGAGTGGCTTCGGGACAAGTCTCTGAATGTCATTGAGAGGCCTATCCAGGCCTGGGCTTGACCCCGATCGAACACCTCTGGAGAGACTGAAAATAGCTGTGCAGCGACACTCCCATCCAACCTGACAGAGCTTGAGAGGATTGCAGCCTCCAAATACAGGTGTGTCAAGTTTGTAGCATCATACCCAAGAAGTCTAGAGGCTGAGTAAAGGGTCTGAATACAAATATGAAAAAAGAGAACTGTATATATCTGTTTCTTTATTTTCATACTTCAAATACTTGCACATAATTACAACCCTGTCCATATGTTTCCCATGCCAATAAATCACTTTGAACTGAATTGAGAGAGAGGCAGGTAGTCTAGAGAGAGAGAGAGAGACTTCCTAACCTCCTGCCAAATGTATAACCATATTAGACATATATTTACCTCAGATTACACAGAACCACAAAGAAATCGAAAACAAATCCAATTTTGATAAACTCCCATATCTATTGGGTGAAATACCACAGTGTGTCATCACAGCAGCAAGATTTGTGACCTGTTGCCACAAGAAAAGGACAACCAGTGAAGAACAAAGACCATTGTAAATACAACCCATAATTATGTATATTTATTTTCCCGTTTGTACATTAACTATTTGCACATAATATGACATTTGTAATGTGTTTATTCTTTTGGAACTTTTGTGAGTGTAATATTTACTGTACATTTCACTTTTGTTTATTATTTATTATCACTTGCTTTGGCAATGAAAACATATGTTTCCCATGCCAATAAAGCCCCTTAGATTGAATGAGAGAGAGAGAGACAGAAATTATGAGAGAGCAAAAAGATCACTATTTGACACACTGAAAATAATTAACAAAAAAACAGAGCAAACTAGAATGCTATTTGGCCCTAAACAGAGAGTACACAGTGGCAGAATACCTGACCACTGTGACTGACCCTAAATTAAGGAAAGTTTTGACTATGTACAGACTCAGTGAGCATAGACTTTCCGTTGAGAGAGGCCGCCATAGGCAGTCATCTCTCGAGAGCCAGGCCTGCCTACGTGCCCACGCGTTGCATGAGTGCTAAGGGACTGGGTGAGAGGGAGCCGTGTCTCGGGTTGGCGACAGGGCCTTACTCAGACACAATGTCAAGTTTGTCTGAGTCTGTATGAGCTGCCATGTCCCAGTAACGTCCTCTTTAGGCTGTCAGTGGTCTGAAGTTAGGGTTTTGATACCAGTGGTCTGCATAGTGTTTTGGGGAGAGGATGGGTCTGAGAGGACCTAAGGGGGTGAAGAGGGGAGGAAGAGAGGGACTCTGGACTGGCTTCACTACTAACTGACTGGCTGAAGACGTGTGGACAACATAAGCAAGACAAATTGCTAATCTGTTGCTATAAAGTTTGTTGGTTTGAATTACTTAAAGTTCTTCTTTAGTGGATAGAACAGGTTATTAATCAATTACAACAGGTTATTAATCAATTACAACAGGTTATTAATCAATTACAACAGGTTATTAATCAATTACAACAGGTTATTGCCCCTCTCTCCTCATTGCTCTCTTGCTACTCTGCTCTCTCTCTGCCCTCTCTCCTGCTCTCTCTCTGCCCCCCCTCTCTCCTGCTCACCTCTCTCCCTCTCTCTCCCTGTCTCTCTGTCTGCCCCCTCTGTCCCTGCTCCTTCTGCCCTCTCCTCCCTGCTCTCTCCTGCCCCTCTCTCCCTGCTCCTTTCTGCCCTCCTCCCTCTCTCTCTCCTTGCCTCTCTCCCTGCTCTCTTCGCCCTCTCTCCCTGCTCTCTCTCTGCCCCTCTCTCCCCGCTTCTCTTCTCCCCTCTCTCCCTGCCTCTCTCTGCCCCTCTCTCCCTGCTCTCTCTCTCCCCTCTCTCCTGCTCTCTCTCTGCTCCTCTCTCTCCTCTCTCTCTCTGCCTCTCTCCTGCCCTCTCTCCCTGCTCTCCTCCTGCCCCTCTCTCCCTGCCTTCTCTCTCTCCCCCTCTCTCCCTGTCTCTCTCTGCCCCTCTCTCCCTGTCTCCTTTCTGCCCCTCTCTTTCCCTGATCTCTTCTGCCCTCTCTCCCTGCTCTCCTTCTCCCTGCTTCCTCTGCCCCTCTCTCCCTGCTCTCTCTCTGCCCGCTCCTCCCGTGCTCTCTCTCTGCCTCTCTCCCTGCTCTCTCTCTGCCTGCCTCTCGTCTTCTCTCCCTGCTCTCTCTCTGCCTGCTCTTCCCCTGCCTCTCTGCCTGCTCTCTCTCTGTCCCTCTGACTGCTCTCTCTCTGTCCCTCTGACTGCTCTCTCTCCTGCCCCTCTCTCTCTGCTTTCTCCTGCCTGACAGTTTATTCCTGCTGTCAGTAGCCTCCGCCTATAAAGCCAGTGTTATCTGTAGTTTTAGAGTGCAGCTCACAAACGCCACAGACAGACGGCAGGAGCGGAGCGCAGGAAGACACCCTACTCTGGCCTGCCTTTGGTTGCACACAGGAAGTGGGTCCTAGCAGAGCCCCCCAGACCCCTGTCTGGCCCCAGGTCCAGACCCCTAGACCCAGACCTCCAGTGGCCTCCAGTCCAGAACCCTCGACCCAGCCCAGACCCCTCGACCAGTCCAGACTCCTAGACCCAGTCCAGACCCCCCGACCCAAGTCCATGACCCCTCGACCCAGTCCAGACCCTAGACCCAGTCCAGACCCCTAAACCAGTCCAGGACCCTCACCCAGTCAGACCCTAGACCAGACCTCAGTCCTCAGTCCAGACCCCTCGACCCAGCCAGACCCTAAACCCAGTCCAGACCCCTAAACCCAGTCCAACCCTCAACCGTCCAGACCCCCTAAACCCAGTCCAGACCCCTCGCCAGTCCAGACCGCCTAGACCCAGACCTCCAAGGTGCCTCCAGCCCAGACCCCTCGACCCAGTCCAGACCCTAGACCCAGTCCAAGACCCTCGACCCAGTCCGACCCCTCGACCCAGTCCACCGACCCCTAAACCCAGTCCAGACCCCTCCGACCCAGTCCAGACCCCTAAAACCCAGTCCAGACCCCTCGACCCAGTCCAGACCCCTCGACCCCAGTCCAGACTCCCTAGACCAGTCAGACCCTCGACCCAGTCCAGACCCGAACCCCAGTCCAACCCCGTCCGCCCCCAGTCCAGACCCTAGACCACAGCAGACCCCTCGACCCAGTCCAAACCCCCGACCCGCTCCAGACCCTCGACCCAGTCCAGACCCCTAAAACCGAGTCCCAGACCCTCGACCAGTCCAGACCCTAGACCCAGCTCCAGGCCGCTCGCCCAGACCCCTCGACCCAGTCCAGACCCCCAGACCCCAGTCCAGACCCCTCGACCTCCAGACTCCAGACCCCTCGACCCAGTCCAGAACCCCTAAACCCAGTCCAGACCCCTCCGACCCCACCGTCCAGCCCCTAAACCCAGTCCAAGACCCTCGACACAGTCAGAACCCCTTCAGATCCAGACCTCCTAGCCCCAGTCCAGACCCCTAACACCCAGTCCCAGACCCCTCGACCCAGTCCCAGACCCCTCGACCCAGCCAGCCCCTAAGACCCAGTCCAGACCCCGTAGAATCCCAGCCCAGACCCTCGAGCCCAGTCCAGACCCATTAAAGCCCGAGTTCCAGACCGACCCTCCAACAACCCAGTCCCCCGACCCTCGACCCAGTCCAGACCCCTAACACCCCGATCCAGACCCTCGAGCCCAAGTCCAGACCCCAAGACCCAGACCTCGCAGAGTCCTCAGGTTCCAGACCCCTCGACCCAGCCAAGACCCCTACAACCCAGTCCAGGAACCCCTAAACGCCCAGTACCAGACCCTCACAAGTACAACCCAGCTCAGACCCTAGCCCAGTCCAGACCCTCGACCCAAGTCCAGACCCCTGACCACAATCCTCCCAGTCTCCAGCCCCAGACCCCTCGACCCAGTCAGACCCTGACCCTCAGACCCCTCGCCCAGTCCAGACCATCGACCCAGTCCAGACCCCTCAACCCAGTCCAGACCCCTCGACCCAGTCCAGACCCCTAAAACCCAGTCCAGAACCCTCGAACCCAGTCCAGACCCCTCGACCGACCCTCAGTCCAGACCCCTAAACCAGTCCAGACCCCTCGACCCCAGTCCAGACCCCCTCGACCGCAGCAGACCCCTCGATCCCAGTCCAGAACCCTAGACCCATGTCCAGACCCTCGACCCCAGTCCAGACCCTCACCCAGTCAGACCCCCTGACCCAGTCCAGCCCTAACCCAGTCCAGACCCTGACTCCAGACCTCAGTCCAGAACCCCTAGACCCACGCAACCCAGTGCCCTCCAGTCCAGACCCACCAGCCAGACTCCTAACCCAGTCCCGACCCTCGACCGCACAGTCCCAGACCCCTGACCCATCCACCAAACCCAGTCCAGACCCCTCGCCAGTCCAGACCCCTAAACCCAGTCCAGACCCCTCGACCCCAGTCCAGACCCCTCGACCCAGGTCACTCGGCCCCCATCCAGACCCAGTCCAGACCAGTCAGACCCCGTCGACCCAGCCAGACCCCTCGCCCAGTCCAGAACCCTCTAAACCCAGTCCAGACCCCTAAACCAGTCCAGACCCCTCGAGCCCAGTCCCAGACCCCTAAACCCTACAGCCCAGACCCCTCGACCCAGTCAGACCACTGCGACCCAGTCCAGACCCCTAAACCGCTTCCAGACCCCTAAAACCCCAGACCCCGGACCTCCCAGTCCCAGACCCTAACAACCCATCAGACCCAGGAAACCCAGTCCAGACCCTAAACCCAGCCTCCAGAACGCCTAGAACCCAGTCCCAGAGCCTTTAAACCCAGACCCACAGGCCTTTCAAGTCCAGACCCCTAAACCAGACCCTAGACGACCAGTCAGACTCCCTACAAGCCAGAACCCCTACCAGTCCAGACCCTAAACCAGCCGACCCTCACCCAGTCCAGACCCCAAACCCAGCCCAGCCCTCGACCCAGTCCAGACCCCTAAACCCAGCCCAGAACCCGCGACCTCGTTCCAGCAACCCTAAACCCAGTCCAGACCCCTAAACCCAGCCCAGACCCTCGACCAAGTCCAACCCCTAAAACCCAGTCCAGACCCTAAAACCAGTCCAGACCTAACCCAGCCCAGACCCTCGACCCAGTTCGACCCCTAAACCACCCAACCTGCCAGTCCAGACCCCTAATGCCCACTCCAACCGCTAAAACCCGGCCCCAGACCCTCGACCAGTCCAGCCCCTAAAACCCAGTCCAGAACCCCCCGACCCATTCCAGCCCCTCGACCCATCAGACCCCTCGGACC
>NW_019946057.1:13273-35530 GCF_002910315.2 Salvelinus sp. IW2-2015
AGAGAGAGAGCAGGGAGAGAGGGGCAGAAAGAGAGCAGGAATTCTAGGGAGAGAGGGAGCAGGCAGAGAGAGAGCAGGGAGAGAGGGGCAGAGAGAGAGCAGGGAGAGAGGGGCAGAAAGAGAGCAGGAATTCTACAACCACCTAAAAGAAAGCAATTCCCAAACCTTCCATAATAAAGCCATCACCTACAGAGAGATGAACGTGAAGAAGAGTCCACTAAGCAAGCTGGTCCTGGGGCTCTGTTCACAAACTCAAACAGACCCCACAGAGCCCCAGGATAGCAGCACAATTAGACCCAACCAAATCATGAGAAAACAAAAAGAGAATTACTTGACACATTGGAAAGTAAAACTAGATTGAGCAAACTAGAATGCTATTTGGCCCTAAACAGAGATTACACAGTGTCAGAATACCTGACCACTGTGACTGACCCAAACTTAAGTTAAGGAAAGCTTTGACTATGTACAGACTCAGTGAGCATTGCCTTGCTATTGAGAAAGGCCGCCGTAGGCAGATCTGGCTTTCAAGAGAAGACAGGCTATGTGCACACTGCCCACAACATGAGGTGGAAACTGAGCTGCACTTCTTAACCTCCTGCCCAATGTATGACCATATTAGAGACATATTTCCCTCAGATTAAACAGATACACAAAAAATTCAAAAGAAAAACACATTTTGATAAACTCTCATATTTACTGTGTCAAATACCACAGTGTGTCATCACAGCATCAAGATGTGACCTGTCGCCACAAGAAAATGTCAACTAGTGAAGAACAAACACCATTTTAGATACAACCAATATTTATTTTCCCTTTTGAACATTAACACTTTTCACATCATTACAACACTGTATATAGACATATTAAAAAATATATATATATATTTTACCTTCATTTACAGTTGAAGTCGGAGGTTTACATGCACTTACGTTGGAGTCATTAAAATGAGTTTTTCAACCACTCCACAAATTTCTTGTTAACAAACTATAGTTTTGGCGAGTCGGTTAGGACATCTACTTGTGCATGACACAAGTAATTTTTCAAACAATTGTTTGCAGACAGATTATTTCTCTTAAAATTCACTGTATCACAATCCCAGTGGGTCAGAAGTTTACATACACTAAGTTGACTGTGCCTTTAAACAGTTTGGAAAATTCCAGAAAATGATGTCATGGCTTTAGAAGCTTCTGATAGGCTAATTGACGTCAATTGGAGGTGTACCTGTGGATGTATTTCAAGGCCTACCTTCGAACTCAGTGCCTCTTTGCTTGACATCGTGGGAAAATCAAAAGAAATCCGCCAAGATCTCATAAAAAAAATTGTAGACCTCCACAAGTCTGGTTCATCCTTGGTAGCAATTTCCAAACGCCTGAAGGTACTACGTTCATCTGTACAAACAATAGTACACAAGTATAAACACCATGGGACCACGCAGCCTTCATACTGCTCAGGAAGGAGATTCATTCTGTCTCCTAGAGATGAACAAACTTTTGTGCGAAAAGTGCAAATCAATCCCAGAACAACAGCAAAGGACCTTGTGAAGATGCTGGAGGAAACCGGTACAAAAGTATCTATATCCACAGTAAAACGAGTCCTATATCGACATACCCTGAAAGGCCGCTCAGCAAGGCAGAAGCCACTGCTCCAAAACCGCCATTAAAAAGCCAGACTACGGTTTGCAACTGCACAAGGGGATAAAGATCATACTTTTGGAGAAATGTCCTCTCTGGTCTGATGAAACAAAAATAGAACTGTTTGGCCATAATGACCATCGTTATGTTTGGAGGAAAAGGGGGAGGCTTGCAAGCCAAAGATCACTATCCCAACCGTGAAGCACAGGGGTGGCAGCATCATGTTGTGGGGGTGCTTTGCTGCAGGAGGGACTGGTGTACTTCACAAAATAGATGGCATCATGAGGGAGGAAAATTATGTGGATATATTGAAGCAACATCTCAAGACATCAGTCAGGAAGTTAAAGCTTGGTCGCAAATGGGTCTTCCAAATGGACAATGACCCCAAGCATACGTCCAAAGTTGTGGCAAAATGGTTAAGGACAATAAAGTCAAGGTATTGAAGTGGCCATCACAAAGCCCTGACCTCAATCCTATAGAAAATGTGTGGGCAGAACTGAAAAAGTGTGTGCAAGCAAGGAGGCCTAACAAACCTGACTCAGTTACACCAGCTCTTCAGGAGGAATGGGCCAAAATTCACCCAACTTATTGTGGGAAGCTTGTGAAAGGCTACCCGAAACGTTTGACCCAAGTTAAACAATTTAAAGGCAATGCTACCAAATAATAATTTAGTGTATGTAAACTTCTGACCCACTGGGAATGTGATGAAAGAAATAAAAGCTGAAATAAATAATTCTCTCTACTATTATTCTGACATTTCACATTCTTAAAATAAAGTGGTGATCCTAACTGACCTAAAACAGGGATTTCTTTACTAGGATTAAATGTCAGGAATTGTGAAAAATGTAGTTTTAATGTATTTGGCTAAGGTGTATGTAAACTTCCAACTTCATCTGTAACTAGGCAAGTCAGTTAAGAACACATTCTTATTTACAATGACGGCCACCTGCCGCCTCAAAATAGGACATTTGAAATGTCTTTATTCTTTTGGAACTTCTGTCAGTGTAATGTTAACTGTTACTTTTTTATTGTTTAGTTCCCTTTTGTTTATCTATTTCACTTGCTTCAGCAATGTTAACATATGTTTCCCATGCCAATAAAGCCCCTTAAATTGAAATTGAAATTGAATTGAGAGAGCGGGGCAGGCAGGGTTGGCTATGAGACACTCCCCTTATGATGAGACACACGTCCTATAGCAGCACTCGTGTCCCAATTTAAGCAGCCTAGTGTTGGCCAAGGGCAGAAAGGAGGTAGGGTGGGGCGCCACAAGACAGGACGTCCCAAAATTGCCATTTGAGTGGTCTGTCCGGGGCCAGGCAGACGTGACGACTGGAGCAGAGGGCATTCATACACTGGCTTTTAGCAGGACACCAGCAGGGGCCAGGGGGCCTCCGCCAGGGAGCCTCAGAGGCCACATGGCAGTAGTCTGGGGACCATGAAGCGCCACAAGACGGGACTCACAACAGAGTGACGACAGACTGTTTAATGGGCATTTGGCCCCCAAGAACTTGGACCCTAAGAAAGATCCTAAGATATTTGTGAGTGCTAAACTCTAACGGATTTTTTTACGAAAGAAAACAGGACAATACCAATCTTGATTTACTGTGATCTCATTAAACACATATTGACTAGAGTTGACTTGTGATTGATGTGTTGTTAAAATATCTCAGATGATTGACAGATGAAATGTCTTTACCTGATAATCAAATCACAATGGTGAACTAATTTAAGATCCATCTAGAATGGTTGTGACTTGCAGCAGACCGCCATGGGAATACCAAGTCATAACAACCCTTAGCCTCATTCACACAAAACTCATTTAGATCCAGGGTCTGCCTTAAGTAGCTCTCCCCGAGGACACACACACACACACACACACACACACACACACACACACACACACACACACACACCACACACACACACACACACACACACACACACACACACACACACACACACACACACACACACACACACACACACGTGTCATCACCCAGGCCATTAGGAGCTACACACAGCGGAAACCAGACACCCAAGAGAAAGCGTCCATTAGGACTGACCAACTCTGATACTTAACCTCTGACCCTGACAACCTTGACAACAAGCTGCAGCTAGGAGATTAACCACAGTGGTTAATATGGTTAGTAAACTTGACCACACAACCAGAGCAGAGCCTACCACATCGGTTTACAACCTTGGATTCAATAACACAAGTTAAAATAGTGTGTAAAGTATAGGACCCAGCATACTGGAGAAATGTCCTTGTAGTTCATGACCCTGGCATACTGGATAATGCCCTTGTAGTTCATGGACCCCAGGCATAACTTGGATAAATGCCCTTGTAGTTCATGACCCAGGCACTTACTAGGAGGAATGTCCTTGTAGTTCATGACCCTGGCATACTGGATAATGTCCTTGTAGTTCATGACCCAGGCATACTGGAGAATGCCCTTGTAGTTCATGACACCCAGGCATACTGGAATAATGTCCTTGTAGTTCATGATCGCCAGGCATACTGGATAATGTCCTTGTGAGTTCATGACCCAGGATTACTGGAGAATGGTTTCCTTGTATTCATGACCCGGCAATACTGGAAATGTCCTTGTAAGTTCATGACCAGGCGCATACTGGAGAATGTACTTGTAGTTCATGGACACCTTGCGGATACTGACAGAGAACTGTCCTTTGTAGTTCATGACCAGATACTGGATAATGTCCTTCTAGTTTCGATACCCAGGCAACTGGAATAAATTCCTTGTAGTTCCCCATGACCCCCAAGCCATACTGGAAAGAATTGTCTTGTAGTTCATGACCTGGCCATACGGAAAGAGTAACATTGCTCCCTCTTCTCTCTTGTATACAGAATGGAGCCCCTAGCGACCAGATCGAAGTTCCTGAGTACATCATACAACTCTCCCTGGATGAGACAGTGGTTGCTCTAGGCGAGTGATCCATACATCTGCGTCTCCTCTTCAGCCTGGAATGACGATGTCCCTTTGTAGTGCTCAAGTGTGATTCCGACTACACCCCACGTCGTCTCTCGATATAGACGAAATAAGTCGTTTGTATATAAGTGCGGAGTGATCCGCCTATCAGTCCTACTCTCACTGAGAAAAATTCCTTGCTATTCCATAGACACAGGCGGTGCTAAGCAGAGGAAGTGTTCGCCTATTTGACGATCTCCCATCCCACTGGAGTCGACAAACTGGATGTAGGTAGCTTTGTCTTATGTGGTGATTCCATATAACCATCGTCCTACTTCTATCTGGAGGAAGTGATCTCGCATCTAGGTTCAGTGGCATATAGGCCGCGCTAGGACAAAGCTTCTCTCTGTGAACAGGATATGGTATCCTGCTATGTGTTAGGATACCACTCATATCCCCTCACAGACGAGTGCGAGGTTGACTCTTAGGTAGAAACTATCCCTTCTTCTGCTCTATGGTTACGACTGAGTGAGCGGGTCCTCGGCGCTAGGTTGGATAACTATCGCGATCTCTCTCTCACGTGAGATGACATAGTGTGTGCCTTGCTAGTTAGTCCGATGAACTACACACATCGTCGTCTCTTTAAGATCTGACAGTGTCGCGTGTGGTTTAGCTGTAGTGGTTCTGATATACTATCTAGTGACTCCGCTCTGGCTATTACTGGAGAATTAGACAGCCTTGTTAGGTTGACTTAGAGGACTCCAAGGCAATAACAACCTGCGGTGCGTACGTAATTGACAGCTGGTGGGTGTTAGTTCATGACACCTGGATACTGGAGAATGTCCTTGCTGTTATGATGCTATTAGAACACACTAGCTGTCTCTGAGATGACTCAGTTGGTTGAGCTAGATAGTGGTCCTTGCTTAGTTGCATGACCCTGTCATACTGTCTTCTTTACGCTTAGAACACAGCTCTCTTTGCTGTAGCCTAGAGCTGACTTGTTTTGGGATTCTCTACTGTTTTAAAACATGTCTCTGGCTGTAGCCTAACTACTGTTTGGGATTCTCTACTTCAGACAGCCTCTCTGCTGTTGAACACTTACAAGTACTATCACTGCTCTTAAGTATGATCACTGTGCTGGTTACTGTGTCAAGGAGTCGAGGTCTACTGACCGTTACACCTATGCCGACTTGCATTATCTGATTGCGATATGGCGTCGTACTTGATAACAGAGTGGTCTGCTACTGATCTAAACCCTCTATGTACCTTACGTGTAGCAGGGAGTCATGGCGTAGCTTCAGACAGTCTCTGCGTAACCTAGACTTATTGTTGGATTCTCTACTTCAGACAGTCTCTGCTGTAACGCTAGACTTACTGTTTGGGATTCTCTACTTCAGACAGTCTCTGCTGTAACCTAGACTTACTGTTTGGATTCTCTACTTCAGACATCTCTGCTGTAACTAGACTTACTGTTTGGGATTCTCTACTTCAGACAGTCTCTGCTGTAACCTAGACTTACTGTTTGGGATTCTCTACTCAGACAGTCTCTGCTGTAACCTAGACTTACTGTTGGGATTCTCTACTTCAGACAGTCTCTGCTGTAACCTAGACTTACTGTTTGTTTAATCGTTCGGCTTCCCAGAGAAAGGTGCCTAATATATAAACATTGTGTATGCACAAAGAATGCCGGCGCCAGTTTTCACTCAAAAGTTGCTCTTTCTAAAAACTGAACGTGGTGTGAGATTGTGCTTATCCTCCACTACATTAGCCTGTGTGCACACGGTTTATACACTTTGAGTAGAAAAGGTTCCTTAAAGAACCTTGATTGCGTCATATCCCCCTTTTATAGGGTCCTTTGGTCAGAAACCTGGAGGTTCTTCTTTACTGAACCAGAACCATGCAAGCTGCCATTTATGAATTATGGCTACTACTATTCAAGTCACATTGAGCTAAGAATATCATTTAATAAACAATTCAATAAATCGACAAAAGAATACCAGCATAGTTTTTTGAATTTATTGTCATTATATGCAAACATACACGGAACAAAAACATTAACGCAACATGTAAAGTGTTGGTCTAATGTTTCATGAGCTGAAATAAAAAATACCAGAAATGTTCCATATGCACAAAAAACGTATTTCTCTCAAATATTTCTCTCTCATTTTGTGCACAAATTTGTTTACATCCCTATTAGTGAGCATTTCTCCTTTGCCAAGATAATCCATCCACCTGACAGGTGTGGCATATCAAGAAGCTGATTAAACAGCATGGTCATTACACAGGTGCACCTTGTGCTGGGGACAATAAAAGGCCACTCTAAAATGTTCAGTTTTGTCACAACACACTGACACAGCTTCAAGTGTTTTGTCCAAATACTGGTGGATTCAACTAACAAAAGATTGGACGACCTGAAGACCAGTGTGCAGTTCTCCCAGGGTCAGCTCGATGAGTTTAAACAGGAGACCAGAGAGGTCCAAGACCTGAAGACCAGTGTGCAGTTCTCCCAGGGTCAACACAATGAGTTGAAACAGGAGACCAGAGAGGTCCAAGACCTGAAGACCAGTGTGCAGTTCACCCAGGGTCAGCTCGATGAGTTGAAACAGGAGAACGGCAAGATGACAGCGATCTGTAAGTCATGGAGAGGACATCAGTTCTGTATGTGAATCCATGATCACAATGACGGATAAATCAGATTATCTCCAGGGACAATCAAGGCGGAACAACATGGTAATGGACGGAATTGCAGAATCTCCACATGAGACCTGGACAGAGTCTGAGGACAAAGTGAGGGAAATCATCTCTGAGAAATTGAAGATGGACCACAGGAAGATTGAGGTGGACCGAGCCCGCAGAATTGTAAAACCCACCACCGGCACAGGTGACAGGTCCAGGCCAATAGTGGTCAAGTTCCTGAGGTTCAAGGACAAGGTAGCTGTTCTAGAAAGAGCCAAGAACTTGAGAGGGACGTATATCTTCCTCAACAAGGACTATCCTGAAGCTGTGCCCCAGAAGAGGAAAGAACTGATTCCAGCCATGAAAGCTGCCAGAGCGCGTGGAAACATCCACGATGACAGGCTCATTGTCCCCCCTCCGTCCCAGAAGCCTGGAAGGGATGAGAGAAAAGTCATGGGTTCGTAGCTTCAACCCCGCAGCGCACACACACACCAATTGATTAATGGACTGCTGAATGTATATATTTTTTATCTTGCTTTGTCTGCTCTTTTCCATATTATGTCCATCTCTGATAAGCTACACAAGAAAGGGCTGAAAATATCCCATATTATGGGTCTGAAAGTATTCAGACCCCTTGACTTATTCCACATTTTGTTACGTTACAGCTTTATTCTGAAATGGATTAAATAAAATCCTCAGCAATCTACACACAGTACCCCATAGTGAAATGTTTCCAGAAGTACCTTATTTACAAAAGTATTCAGACCCTTTGCTATGAGACTTGAAATTGAGCTCAGGTGCATCCTGTTTCCATTGATCATCTTTGAGATGTTTCTACAACTTGATTGGAGTCCACCTGTGGTAAATTCAATTGATTGGACATGATTTGGAAAGGCACACACCTGTCTATATAAGGTCCCACAGTTGACAATGCAAGTCAGCGCAAAAACCAAGCCATGAGGTCGAAGGAATTGTCCGTAGAGCTTCGAGACAGGATTGTGTCGAGGCACAGATCTGGGAAAGGGTACCAAAATAAAGGTCAAAGAACACAGTGGCCTCCATCACTCTTAAATGGAAGAAGTTTGGAACCACCAAGACTCTTCCTAGAGCTGGCCGCCCGGCCAAACTGAGCAATCAGGGAAGAAGGGTCTTGGTCAGGGAGGTGACCAAGAACCCAATGGTCACTTTGACAGAGCTCCAGAGTTCCTCTGTGGAGATGGGAGAACCTTCCAGAAGGACAACCCTCTCTGCAGCACTCTACCAAATCAGGCCTTTATGGTAGAGTGGCCAGACGGAAGCCACTCCTCAGTAAAAAGTCACATGACAGCCCGCTTGGAGTTTGCCAAAAGGCACCTAAAGGACTCTCAGACCATGAGAAACAAGATTCTCTGTTCTGATGAAACCAATATTGAACTATTTGGCTTGAATGCAAAGCGTCACGTCTGGAGGAAACCTGGCACCATCCCTACGGTGAAGCATGGTGGTGGCAGCATCATGCTGTGGGGATGTTTTTCAGCAGCAGGGACTGGGAGACTAGTCAGGATCGAGGGAAAGATGAACGGAGCAAAGTACAGAGATCCTTGATGAAAACCTACTCCAGAGCGCTTAGGACCTCAGACTGGGGTGAAGGTTCACCTTCCAACAGAACAACGACCCTAAGCACACAGCCAAGACAATGCAGGAGTGGCTTCGGGACAAGTCTCTGAATGTCCCCGAGTGGCCCAGCCAGAGCCCAGACTTGAACCCGATTGAACATCTCTGGAGAGACCTGAAAATAGCTGTGCAGCGACGCTCCCCATCCAACCTGACAGAGCTTGAGAGGATCTGCAGATCCCCAAATACAGGTGTGCCAAGCTTGTATCGTCATACCCAAGAAGGATATCATAAGGTAATTTGTAAGTCGCTCTGGATAAGAGCGTCTGCTAAATGACTTAAATGTAAATGTAAATGTAAGTCTTGAGGCTGTAATCGCTGCCAAAGGTGCTTCAACAAAGTACCGAGTAAAGGGTCTGAATACTTATGTAGTGTGATAGTTTTGTTTTGCTTTGTCATTATGGGGTATTGTGTGTAGATTGATGAGGGAAAAAACAACTTAATCCATTTTAGAATAAGGCTGTAATGTAGCAAAATGTGAAAAAAGTCAAGGGGTCTGAATACTTTCAGAATGTGCTGACAGGGTACAGAACAGGTAGACTGTACATTAGACAAACAGGACACAGCCATCTGGCTGGCATCACCTGCTAACGGTTGGCTAGGTTACGGGAGTGGCTGGCATCACCTGCTAACGGTTGGCTAGGTTACGGGAGTGGTTAGGAAATCTGTACACTCGTGCTGTGCCAGTATAGGTAATCTGTACACTCTGCTGTGCCAGTATAGGTAATCTGTACACTCTGCTGTGCCAGTATAGGTAATCTGTACACTCTGCTGTGCCAGTATAGGTAATCTTCACTCTCTGTGCCATATAGGTAATCTGTACACTCTGCTGTGCCAGTATAGGTAATCTGTCACTCTGCTGTGCAGTATAGGTAATCTGTACACTCTGCTGTGCCAGTATAGGTAATCTGTCCACTCTGCTGTGCAGTATAGGTAATCTGTCCACTCTGCTGTGCAGTATAGGTAATCTGTACACTCTGCTGTGCCAGTATAGGTAATCTGTCCACTCTGCTGTGCCAGTATAGGTAATCTGTCCACTCTGCTGTGCCAGTATAGGTAATCTTGTCCACTCTGCTGTGCAGTATAGGTAATCTGTCCACTCTGCTGTGCCAGTATAGGTAATCTGTCCACTCTGCTGTGCCAGTATAGGTAATCTGTACACTCTCCTGTGCCAGTATAGGTAATCTGTACACTCTGCTGTGCCAGTATAGGTAATCTGTCCACTCTGCTGTGCCAGTATAGGTAATCTGTCCAATCTGCTGTGCCAGTATAGTCAATCTGTACACTCTGCTGTTGCCAGTATAGGTAATCTGTCCACTCTGCTGTGCCAGTATAGCGTAATCTGTACACTCTGCTGTGCCAGTATAGGTAATCTGTACACTCTGCTGTGCCAGTATAGGTAATCTGTACACTCTGCTGTGCCAGTATAGGTAATCTGTACACTCTGCTGTGCCAGTATAGGTAATCTGTACACTCTGCTGTGCCAGTATAGGTAATCTGTCACTCTGCTGTGCCAGTATAGGTAATCTGTCCAATCTGCTGTGCCAGTATAGGTAATCTGTACACTCTGCTGTGCCAGTATAGGTAATCTGTCCACTCTGCTGTGCCAGTATAGAATCTGTACACTCTCCTGTGCCAGTATAGGTAATCTGTACACTCTGCTGTGCCAGTTAGGTAATCTGTCCAATCTGCTGTGCCAGTATAGGTAATCTGTACACTCTGCTGTGCCAGTATAGGTAATCTGTCCACTCTGCTGTGCCAGTATAGGTAATCTGTACACTCTCCTGTGCCAGATAGGTAATCTGTACACTCTCCTGTGCCAGTATAGGTAATCTGTACACTCTGCTGTGCCAGTATAGGTAATCTGTCCACTCTGCTGTGCCAGTATAGTAATCTGTACACTCTGCTGTGCCAGTATAGGTCAAATCAGAGCAAGAAAAGCAAGGTAACTGGTATTTTTGTATAAATGACTAACCAGGAGATAAAAATCTTTGTTAACTTGTTCTAGGTGGTTGGCATCATCTCAGTAAACTATAGGGGTTTAGACCCAGACAGGAGACCCAGACAGGAGACCCAGACAGGAGACCCAGACAGGAGACCCAGACAGGAGAGAGCAGAGACAGGAGACCCAGACAGGAGACCCAGACAGGAGACCCAGACAGGAGAGACCCAGACAGGAGAGAGACCAGACAGGAGACCCAGACAGGAGACCCAGACAGTCAGTAAACTATAGGGGTTAGTTGGAGGCATTCTGTCAGGTAGAAGACTTTTTAGTGGCGTCCAGTTGTTCCACAGAGAGAAGGATGACAGAACTCCTGATGAACAACAAAACCTTCCCAATGTGAGCTGTGTAACCACTGAGATGCTTTTCTAATGGTGGATTTCCCCTTTAAAAACACGATAATCACTACAGACTGATCTGATCAGTCAGAGAGAAGAGAGAAAAACAAGAACATGTCAGCATTATCTTTGCAATTAAAAAAGATAAATCAGTGTTGAGTGAAGAATATGCTCTGCTCATTATAACACTGTTAAAACAATCAGGAGAATATGCTCTGCTCATTATAACACTGTTAAAACAATCAGGGAAATTAATGTTCTGCTCATTATAACACTGTTAAAACAATCAGGGAATATGCTCCTGCTCATTATAACACTGTTAAAACAATCAGGGAGAATATGCCTCTGCTCATTATAACACTGTAAACAATCAGGGAGAATCAGAATTCTGGTTGGAGAGTCAGCTATATGTTTTCTTATGTTAGGTTCTCCTGTCTATTTGCGGGTCACAAATGGTGGGAGAGGTTAGCATGTGTTTTGTTTTAGTCTCTTTATTGGTAATGGGGTAGAACAGAGGTTAGCAATTGTTGTGTTGTAGCCCTTCTTGTTATTGGTAACGGTGAGAGCTAGGCAGAATGTCTATGTTTTGTAGTCTCTGTTTATTGCGTAATGGTGAACGAGGTTAGAGTTTGTTGTAGTCTTCTGATATTGTTAAAATGTGAAGTTAGCATTGTTTTGTTGTATAGGCCTTTGTATTGAGTAATGGTGAGATTCTAGTATGTTTTGTTGTAGTCTGTATTGGTAAGGTGAAGACACCTACGAGGGCTTACATGTTTTGTTGTTAGTACTCTGTATGTAAATGTGAGAGGTTTAGTATTTGTTGTAGTCTCTTGAATATTGGTAATGGTGAGAGGTAGCATTTTTGTTGTAGCCTTTTATTGTAATGGTGAGAGTATAGCATTGTTTTTGTTGTAGCCTCTGTTATTGCGTTAATGGTGAGAATCAGCATGTTTGTTTACCTTCTCATGGTAATGGTGAGAGGTTAGTCATGTTTGTTGTATCTCTGTTATCGTAATGGTGAGAGGTTAACATTTTTGTGTAGTCTCTGTTATTGGAATGGTGGAGAGGCTTAGCATGTTTTGTTGTAGCCTCTGTTATTGGTTAATGGTTGAGAGGTTAGCATGTTTTGTTGAGCCCCTGTTATGGTAATGGTGAGAGGATAGCAGTAGTTGTTGTATCCTCTGTTAATTGCGTAATGGTGAGAGTTAGCATCTGTTTGTTGTAGCCTCCGTTTGGGAATGCGTGAGAGGTTAGTAGTTTGTTGTAGTCTCTGTTATTGGTAAGAGTGAGAGGTTAGTATGTTTTTTGTAGCTCTTATTGGTAATGGTGAGAGGTTAGTATGTTTGTAGTCGTCTGTTATTGGTAATGGTGAGAGTTAGCATGTTTTGTTGTAGTCTCTGTTATGGTAATGGTGACGAGTTAGCATGTGTTTGTAGCCCTGTTCATTGGGAACGGAGAGGTTAGCATGCTTTGTTGTAGTCTTCTGTTATTGTAATGGTGAGAGCTTAGTAGTTTTGTTGGGTCATCTTGATATGGGTAATGGTGACCGAGGTTAGCATCCGTTTTGTCTGTAGCCTTTTATGGTAATGGGAGAGGTTAGCATGTTTTGTTGTAGCCTCTTTATTGCGTAATGGTGAGAGGTTTAGTATGTTTTGTTGAGCCTCTGTTATTGAATGGTGAAGAGTTAGCATGTTTTTTAGCCTCTGTTATTGGTAATGGTGAGAGATTAGCATTTTGTTGTTAGCCTTGCTATTGGATCGCTGAGAGAGATAGCATGTTTTGTTGTAGCCTCTGTATTGTAATGGTGAGAGATTAGCATGTTTGTTGTAGCCTCGTTATTAGTAATGGTGAGATAGCATCTTTTGTTGCAAGCCGCTGTAAACTTTCTCATTTCATAATTATTCATGATCTTCATGATTTCCTTAATCATGGCAATCTCAGGATGAATTTAGATGTGTTTAGGAACATGTTATCTACTCAGAAATAAATTACTCCAGTCATCATCCACCATTCAGTTACTATTGGCCAAAACAAAAAAACCACATCATACTTCAAGTAAACCATTGCGTGGGACCAAGAATACTAAACTTTTGAGCTACTTTAAAACACTATATGTAGAATTGGTCAAGAATACTTATGACTTCTTCAAAAATGGGGAAAACTAGCATACATAAAGGGACTTTCATTTCTAAATGGTGAAAACAGATATGTATTAAACCCTCAAATAAAAGAGTGACATATATACTTTTTCACCTCATATGAAACATTTGATCTGAGAATCCAAAATGTTGGACTATAGAGCCACATTTTAAAATTTAGTCTTTCACTGTCAATAATAGATATGTCGTGGACTGTATACTCAATACAAACTAAATTCTGAGTACCTCACGTCTGTTTCTTCTGACTGATACGACTTTTAAACTGGTCTGGTCAGTCTAACTCAAATATTTTTTTTTGTACTATACATTTCTCTCTCGAAAGCAACACGTTAAAATTCTGCTCATTATAACACTGTTAAAAACAATCAATGTGTTTACGTATGAAATATGCTCTGCTCATTAAAACACTGTTAAAACAATCAGGGGATATGCTCTGCTCATTTATACACTGTTAAAAACAATCAGGAGAATATGTTTGCTCATTATAACACTGTTAAAACAATCAGGGAGAATATGTTCTGCTCATTATAACACTGTTAAAACAATCAGGAGAATATGTTCTCTCATTAAAACACTGTTAAAACAATAAGGGAGAATATGCTCTGCTCATTATAACACTGTTAAAACAATCAGGGAGAATATGCTCTGCTCAATTATAACACTGTTAAAACAATCAGGGAGAATATGTTCTGCTCATTATAACACTGGTAAAACAATCAAAGTGATTCTCAGTGAGTTGTGAGTAACACGAACCCAGATTACTAAAGCACCATTCAGCACCATTCAGCACCAATAGAACCCCTCCTGTCAGTGTCCAGGGGCTAAAATAAGAGAATGATGTTGAACTGGGAGAACAATGATTTTAATTAGCCAACAGCAAGAGAGAGCCAACAGCAAGAGAGAGCCAACAGGAAGAGAGAACAACAGGAAGAGAGAAGCCAACAGGAAGAGAGGAGACAACAGCAAGAAGCAAGACAACAGAAGAGAGAGACAACAGCAAGAGAGCGGACAACAGCGAACGAGAGAGGAGCAACAGCAAGAGAGAGCCAAAAAGCAAGAGAGGACAACAGCAAGAGAGAGCCAACAGGAAGAGAGCCAACAGCAAGAGAGAGCCAACAGCAAGAGAGAGCCAACAGCAAGAGAGAGCCAACAGGAAGAGAGCAACAGCAAGAGAGCCAACAGGAAGAGAGAGCCAACAGCAAGAGAGAGCCAACAGCAGAGAGAGACAACAGCAAGAGAGAGTCAACAGGAAGAGAGAGCCAACAGCAAGAGAGAGCCAACAGCAAGAGAGAGACAACAGCAAGAGAGAGACAACAGCAAGAGAGAGTCAACAGGAAGAGAGAGTCAACAGGAAGAGAGAGCCAGCAGCAAGAGAGAGCCAGCAGCAAGAGAGAGCCAACAGCAAGAGAGAGCCAACAGCAAGAGAGAGACAACAGCAAGAGAGAGACAACAGCAAGAGAGAGACAACGCAAGAGAGAGAACAACGCAAGAGAGTCAACAGGAGAGAGAGCCGCAGCAAGAGAAGCCAGCAGCAAGAGAGAGCCAACAGCAAGAGAGAGCCAACAGCAAGAGAGAGACAACAGCAAGAGAGAGACAAACAGCAAGAGAGAGACAACAGAAGAGAAGCCAACAGGAAGAGAGAGCCAACAGCAAGAGAGAGACAACAGGAAGAGAGAGCCAACAGCAAGAGAGCCAACAGGAAGAGAGAGCCAACAGGAAGAGAGACAACAGCAAGAGAGAGTAGAGTTCTGGTACTGTGATCTCTGGGTCAGTTCAGCCCTGTGTTCTGTAACGTGGTATCTCTGGGTCAGTTCACCCTGGTGTTCTTGGTAACGTGGTATCTCTGGGTCAGTTCAGCCCTGGTGTTCTGGTACGTGGTATCTCTGGGTCAGTTCAGCCCTGGTGTTCTGGTACTGTGGTATCTCTGGGTCAGTTCAGCCCTGGTGTTCTGGTACTGTGGTATCTCTGGGTCAGTTCAGCCCTGGTGTTCTGGTACTGTGGTATCTCTGGGTCAGTTCAGCCCTGGTGTTTCTGGTACTGTGGTATCACTGGTCAGTTCAGCCCTGGTGTTCTGGTACTGTGGTATCTCTGGGTCAGTTCAGCCCTGGTGTTCTGTACTGTGGTATCTCTGGGGTCAGTTCCGCCCTGGTGTTCTGGTACTGTGGTATCACTGGGTCAGTTCAGCCCTGGTGTTCTTGTACTGGGAGGAGGGTACCAGTCCAGATTAGCCGTGAGAGGAGAAGATAGGTCTACTGATGTTACTGTTGGTCGTTCATGGCGTTCAGCTCCACCTACATGGAACACAGAGACCCAGACAGGAGACAGAGACAGAGACAGAGACAGGAGACAGGAGACCCAGACAGGAGACAGAGACAAGAGACCCAGACAGGAGACCCAGACAGGAGAGACAAGAGACCCAGACAGGAGACCCAGACAAGAGACCCAGACAAGAGAGAGACCCAGACAAGAGAGAACCCAGACACAGAGAGAGACCAGACAGGAGAGAGACCCAGACAGGAGAGAGACCCAGACAGGAGAGAGACCCAAAGGAGAGAGACCCAGACAGGAGAAGACCCAGAAAGAGAAGACCCAGACAGAGACCCAGACAGGAAGAGACCCAGACAAGAGACCAGACAGGAGACAGAGACAGGGAGCCCAGACAGAAGAAGACCCAGACAGGAAAGAGACCCAGACAAGAGACCCAGACAAGAGACCCAGACAAGAGACCCAGACAAGGACCCAGACAGAACCCAGACAGGAGAGAGACCCAGACAGGAGAGAGACCCAGACAGGAGAGAGACCCAGACAGAGACAGAGACAGGAGAGAGACCCAGACAGGAAAGAGATCCAGACAGGAGAGAGACCCAGACAGGAGACAGAGACAAGAGACCCA
This sequence comes from Salvelinus sp. IW2-2015, assembly GCF_002910315.2. Classification (NCBI taxonomy): domain Eukaryota; kingdom Metazoa; phylum Chordata; class Actinopteri; order Salmoniformes; family Salmonidae; genus Salvelinus; species Salvelinus sp. IW2-2015. The sequence goes on from NW_019946057.1 coordinate 29,553, forward strand.
GACAGGAGAGAGACAGAGACAGGAGACCCAGACAGGAGACCCAGACAGGAGACCCAGACAGGAGACCCAGACAGGAGACCCAGACAGGAGACCCAGACAAGAGACCCAGACAGGAGACAGAGACAGGAGACCCAGACAAGAGACCCAGACAAGAGACCCAGACAGGAGACACAGAAAGAGAAAGAGTCAGTGGGTAACAATTGGCTAAATCGACATCCTTTGTCATTCATTGAGGAACTCTGGTTGTTTGTCCTCTCAGTGATTCTGTAGGCCAGGCTGAGAGCAGGGAAGCCTCACTGAGGGTCTTGTTGGAACGCTGGTGAGGCTTTGAGTAGGCTGTAACATGACAATCAGGGAGCAGCAGACAACTAGTGGTGAGGGTTACAGAGGGAGACTGATGGAGACAAGAGGGGCTGAGGGTTACAGAGGGAGACTGATGGAGACTAGAGGGGCTGAGGGTTACAGAGGAAGACTGATGGAGACTAGAGGGGCTGAGGGTTACAGAGGGAGACTGATGGAGACTAGAGGGGCTGAGGATTACAGAGGGAGACTGATGGAGACTAGAGGGGCTGAGGATTACAGAGGGAGACTGATGGAGACTAGAGGGGCTGAGATGAGAGCTGGCCTGATGACAGGTCACTGGTTGTTTTCACTGGCTCGCCTTTCATACTCACTCACTCCCTTTCTCTCTCTCTTGTAACACATGCTGGAAGCGTGTGTGAGGAGGGGGATGAGTCCAGTGTGTTGTGGGACAGGGGGTGATTGGCATGGGGGTTGAAGATCAGCACTAGTCCTTGTCGGGACGAGGGGAGTCACTGGGGCCTGATCCCACCAGAGTGGTGTGTGTATGTTCACGCACGCGTATTCAGTTACCCATTAATTATCAGGCGAACATTAGTAGTGGTAGCAGCAGAACATTAGTAGTGGTAGCAGCAGAACATTAGTAGTGGTAGCTACTTAGATTTGTATCTGTGTCGACTGCTTTACCCGAATAACATAAATACTAGAATGGGTACTGATGTCCCTGCCTCAACCTCAACTCACTAATTGTTTTCGTGGCGTTGCTGCGAGTACCATACTTACGTAACTGTCTAGGCATGGCTTATCTTTTTAGACTAGAGGAATAACTGAAGATTGCTCGCTTCTGCTAACTGTCACCAACTACTAATGTTCTGGGCTCTTTCACCACTACCTAATGTTCTGCTGCTACCACTACTAATTCGTTCGTCTGCTACCACTACTACATGTCCTGCTGCTACCACTACTACTCGATTCTGAGATGCACTCACCACTTCAGCAGGCATCCTTGAGTCTCTAATAATGTTCTGCTGCTACCCTACTTAATGTTCTGCTGCTACCACTACTAATGTCCTGCTGCTACCACTACTAATGTTCCCTGCTGGCTCCCACTACTAAATGTCTGCCACTGTCTACCGAACTAACTAGGGGGCTTCTGCCAGCTACCACATACTAATGTTCTGCTGCCTACCCCTACACTGAAATGTTGCTGGCACTGCACTACACCCCTACTAGCTAGATCTGTTTACTGGTGCTACGCGACTACTAATGTTCTGCTGCACCTTTAACTAGAGGAACCGTCCAGCATAGGGTTAAATGGCGCAAGGCTGCGCTTGAGCTCACTTATGCAATGTCCGTGCTTTGCTCACTCCTCACTCACTAAATAGTTAGCTTTGCATGGACTTAACCACCTGGAAAATCTATTTAATGATTATGAGCAATTTAAGAGACTCGTCTACTCTGAGCTAATGTCCATGTGCTGACTTTATTCTAACGAGACATATAATGTTTTGCTGCTAACCATTTTTAGTTAGACTCACTAATGTTCTGCGCTATCGACTACTAATTTGTCTTACTCTACTGCTACCATTTTGACTAACTGTTCTGCGTAGCTACCTTGGGTCTGCAATTACTAGCTAAATTGATACATTCTGCTAAAGCCGCTACTATCGCACTAAATGTGTCCTCAGTCTGCTACCTTTCACTACTAAAACATAGTTCTGCTGCCTACCCACTAACTACAAAATGTTCCTGCTGCTTCACCAACTACTAATGTTCTGCTAGCTAGACGAATACCACGAGAGTTGATACTACTACTCAAAGTCTACTGCCTGACTTAACCGAACTTACTAAAATGATTTTAACTGAACTCTGTCGGAGCATTACTATAAGAATTGGTATCCTGAACTTGCTACCACTACTAAGGGTGTTTAACATGCCTGCTGAGCCACACTAACATTAATAGCTTCCTGCGTTGCTCACGACTACTTTTAATGGTCCTGTTCTCGCTCATACCACTACTAATGTTCTACTGCTACCCACGTTACCTTAATGTCCCTGTTCTCTAAGAGACTCACACTACTAATGTTCTGCACTTGCTGAGCCACTACCTTAATGTTTCGTGCTGCTCACCACTACTAATGTTCTGAACCTATGCTACCACTACTGCAAGTTAACTAGCTATCTATCTGCTACCCAATTTTTAAAACTAAAACTAATGTCCAGTCTGCTACACTTAACAAAAAAACTTTACTAAATGTCCTGCTGCTACCCAAACTAAACTAATGTCCTGCAGAGTGCTAACCTAAACTACTTCCAATCGCTATAACTGGTCACATGCTACCAACTACGCAATGTTCTGCTTGCTCACCCACTTCACTAATGTTCTGCTGCTACCAACTACTAAATGTTCTGCCGCTAACGCACGCTACTCATACAACTAACAGCGTTCCTGCTGTCATATCCACTATTAAGATGTTCTGGCCTCGCTCACCAATTACCATACTCAATTTTGCTCGTTCTGCTTACTTCTCACACATCACTAATGTCATCGCTGCTACCGAGCTACTAATGTCAGCTGCTGCCTACCCAATACTCTAGCACTTGCCTTTCTTGCTGCGCTCACCACCTACTCAATTAGTCGTTTTGGGTGCTTTGGATTAACCTTCATAAACAACTACTGAATGTCCTGCTGCGTCACCACACTTTTACACTTGGAATTTATAAAGTGTCTCTTGGTAAGACATGCGCTCAACGCGCTGCTTGCTGCCAAGTATACTAACTCTGTGTCGCGCGTGCTGGGAGCAGGACACCCTACGCTGTTTGTGCCATTGCTCAATTGTGCATTGCTGCGGACCGAGTAATGGATCTACCTCTTGGGGACCTTGAATGATATTCTGGCTAGCTACCATGATACTGTTAACTAATGATTTCTGTTCAGCACTGCGAGCTTTGCTCACTAACTTCCTGCACTTACATTACTAGATTGGTGGGTACTGGCTGCTTGAACCCTTTACACTCCCACTACACACTAAATGTCATTGTCTGTACTCAACACTACTAATGGTGTCCTGGCTAGGCTTGACACATTAAATAACATACCTAATGTCCTTGCATTACCTCACCAACCTCATTTAGAGTCAGTTCAAGGCTCTCCGCTTACTTACTAAACGCTATTATTGGCTCCTGGCCAGATGGAGCATAAAATCCGTCACACACTTACATGTTATAATGTTCACTGCACTTTGCTATAACCTCTCATACTATTCTCACTAGACAGTGTTTCATTGCACATGACTTCTACCCATCCACATTTCTAAAAGTGAAAGAAATGTAATCATAGACACTATAATTTATCCAAATGTAATTCATAGCACTGCTTAACACACAAATATAACCTAGATACCTTAATTGTTTCTCATTTGGTGGGACTTATCTTCTCACCCCACAGAGTTAATACACTATCGGATAGCATAGGTCTATGCTGCCTCTATCTCTGGCAGCCATTACAACTGAGGGAATAATGTTCTCGTTTTACTTAGATACTTCAAACACACCTAAACCTTTATGCAAAAAGATCTCTGCTTCATATAGGGCTACCAACAACATAAACTGTATCCTATTAAGTTTTTATGTTCAATGAGTACACTTTTGTGGGTTACGGGAATCACTTTAGCATAATGGTGATCCTGCTGCACTACCACTACTAATGTCCTGCTTGCTACCACTACTAATGTTCTGCTACTAACGCACTACTAATGCTTCTGGCTGCCTACCACTAACTAATGTTCTGCTGCTAACCCAAAATTCAAACCTTTCGTAGTCGAGATATTCGCTTGATTCTGCGTCTTGTTACCATTTACTGATCCACGGAAAATTTGTCGAGGAGCACTGACACTACAACTACGAGAAGTGGTATCCACTGCACTAGCTCACAACTACGAGGTAAACGTAAAAGTTCATTTGGCTGTCGTGACCAAATTCTTAGGGCACATGATGATAAATTATCGACTCTGACTACCACATACTTAGTTATAGGGTAAGTTACTCTGCGCTGCGTTGCTCTAACCTTAGCTAAACTTTTAATTGAAATAGATACTTTGCTGACTAACGATTTTCACTACAACTTATTCTAATGTTTCTGCTGCTGCAACAACAGAACTACTGAATGTTCATAGGTCGTGATTCCTACTTCCATTTTTACACTGTAGTCCTCTGAAACGTGTCACCTTATTAGCATTGCTTAAGCTCAACTTAACCGTTAATATGGGTTTGCTGCTGGCTCCCGCTTATACTGACAGTATTGACTACTTGATATTGCTTCCTGAAGCTGCGTAACTGAGCTACCGGATATCTGTACCGAGCTCATCCAGACGATTGGGCTAGTCTTGAGTCTGCTATATTACGGCTATTATTTTACAATACCTACTAATGTTCTGCTGCTACCACTACTAATGTTTCTGCTACCACTACTAGTATAATCGGTCTAGCGTGTCGCTGCGCTGTGCTGGACTTACGTTAACGATAGTGGTAAAAACTCGCTCGTGATTAGGGCCGGTGTCTAGGATAAACCCGTCTATGCAAAAAGCGTAACGAAATGTTGCAGCAGATTGGTTAGGCTGTTTTCATGTTAGACTCAAGTTAAGATCCTGTAAATATATGCTTCTCAGAATGGATCTAATCGTAATGCTTTCGGAGAGTGGGATACACTCGGAGACTGTGCGTTGGGCCCTAAGAGCTTAGGGTGAGGTTTGGAAACTCTCTTCTTATCTTGGTCTAATGGACTACCTTTACCCATCATAGACAACACGATTTCTGTTTTACTGCACTTTGATGCGCCTATTTAGACTTTTATCATCATGAGCGTAACTTGCTCCTGCTCTTCTAATTCTCACTTTGATCCTGACAAACTCACCAGTATAACTCCCTGGCCGAAAGCCTAGGTACTTAGCTACACACTCCATATAACATAATGTTGCCTGACCACATACGCATAACTGACAATTCACAACGAGAGAGTTGTTTCACTCGCTGCTGTTGTGTGTCTATAACCTTACTTTTTAACATAATGATTGTGTCTATTCGATCAGGTGTCTGTCTCTACAACTCCAGTCCTCGAGTAAACCAAAAATGCACACTACATTTTTGTGTTTGTAGCCACCACGCTCAAATCCACACATCATACCTATTGATAGTTGAATGTCAGGTGTTGCTTGTACATGGCTCATGCACAGACATGTCGCTGTGCATGTCTCGGGGGTACTGGAGACCTGGAATGTTGGGAAACATCACTGTCCATGTTAATAGAGCTGCTATGGCAAACTGATTGGTAGAAATGTCCTGCTGTATACCATCTTATTACACATAATTTATCTAAAGCTGTTTACTTGGGTGGCAAAGGTGCTTAGACTACCAAGTATTAACCTCACTGGGGATGTGAAGGCTATACTGGCACTATGTCATTACATCTATTGTCGGTATTCTTAGGTCAGTTTGGAACTTTATTTTTCACTTAAACTCTAGGACATAAAATATAGTTGAAGTGGGTTTTCTGCTGCTACCACTATAATGTCTGCTTGCTAAACCACACTAATGTTCTGCTGCTACAACTACTAATGTCCTGCTACTAACCGACTACTTAATGTCTGCTACTACGACTATAAACGTTCTGCTGCTACACT
>NW_019946058.1:0-35514 GCF_002910315.2 Salvelinus sp. IW2-2015
CGGTCGAGCTGGCGTCCCACCGCGCTCCGAGGATTTTAAGGGGGGGGGACGAGGGCCAGAGCCAGGGGAGGGCGGCAGCGGGGAGGGCGACGCGGGCGGGAGGGACGAGAGCCTAAAGTGGCAAGAGAGGGTGCGCGAGCGCGAAGAGGATGGGAAACGCGGAGGGTAGGGGGGTGGGGAGAGGGCCGGGAAGAGGGAGGGAGGAGGAAGAGGAGAAGGAAGAGGGAGGGAGGGGAGGGAGGGAGGAGAGAAGGGAAGAGGGGAGGGAGGAGGAGAGAAGGGTAGAGGAGGCAAAGACGGGAGGGGGAAGGAGGATGGCAGATAGTGAGAGGCTAAGAAGGGGAGGGGGTGCACGGACGAAGAGAGAAGGTAAAGAGGGAGGGAGGGGTAGGTAGGAGAGCGGAATGGAAATGAGGGGTGGTGGTGTGGGAGTATGGTAGCTGGGTTGAACAAGTGAGGAAATGTGGTGAGTATGAGGGGCGTCAGGTACAGGAGGAAGGGGAAGAATGAAATTTTTATGTTAAGGGTAGGAAAAGCAACCCAGGACGTGGGTGTTGTAGAGGCGAGTCCAAGATTAATTGCTTAGACCAGCAACCAAGGAGACATACTCTTTGGGGGTGTGCGAGAATAAAGGTTGATTTTGGGGGTGTAGTTACACTTTAAATGTGAACTGCACAAAGCCAGAGAACGTGTTGTTGGGGTGTCAATGTTTCTTCTGTAGCGCTGTTCATTTGATGGCAGAGTTTTAAGCAAACAAATGTCCACCTTCGAAGTGATGCAAATAATCATAGATATCATTCTGCCAAGGTAGGCATAGGACCAATTTGTAAGTTAACTATTTAATTGAAAGGTTTTGGGGAACTTTTTTCAGAAAGACGGTTGTCATACATTAGCAATCATCCTAGCGGTCTACACGAAGTGGTAGGCAAAACGTGCGCACACAGACAGGGGCAATTCCTGTGCCTTGTTGCATCTTCAGAAATGTTGAAAGGAAAATAGCGAATCACTGATGCATTTTGTTCATTTATATGGCCCTTAGAAATCCATCCTCTGCTGTGACGGTTCTCCCTCTCCTACCTTCCCTCACGGTGGTCATCTCAGGTTGAATAGGGAAGCAAGCATGATGTGCACTAGGGCTAGGCTGGAGAATAATGTAGTGAAGAGGAACATAGTAAGGTCTATGGTAAGTTGTTATTGTTGTTCACCAGCGGGCAGCAGAAGCTCCTTGGAAAACGGTTTGGGAAGATGAGTCTGCTGATGTATTTCTTGGTTGATTAATAATAAAGCTGAATATAAATTGTTGTTAGTCATCACGTGGCGTTTTTAGGGATGAACTGAACCAAATGGCTTGCTCTTTCTACAAATGCACCCAAATTTTCACTGAAGTGCGAGTGTCAAACAGTGTGTTTTCGGGGATCGGTTTGGGCAATGGAGAGGTGGCAGAATACTCATCTTGATCCATAATACAAGTGCATTCAGAAGTTATTAGTACCCCTTGACCTTTCCACATTTTGTTTAGCGTTACAGCCCGGTATTCTAAAAGGATAATGTATATTTATAACTACACATCTACAACAATACCAGTAGAGAATACGACACAGGTTTATAGAAATTTTAGCAAATGTATTGAAAATAAACAACTAAGATATTAATATGTTCTACAGTAAGTTACAAGACGCTTTATCGTGCTTTGTTTGAAGCACCTGTTTTTTTCTTTGTCATTAGGGTATTATGTGTGTAGATTGGGTGAGGGGGCAAACCAAGTATTTAATCTAATTTTTAAGAATATAGGCGTTTAACGTAACAACATGTGGGAAAGGTCAAGGGGTCTGAAATACCTTTCTGAGAATGGGGTGTTGTGATTCGGGTGCAGTCTGACTCTGTTTGTCCTCTCAAATTCACAACGTTTATTCTGTGTGACCTTTCATCCTCCTGGTCGCTCCAGGTGCTGGGCCCGCAGGTCGCGCCCCGCCCCCACCCACCACCCCACGGTCATCGTCCCAGCCCCGCCTCCCCATCACGTCACCGTGGTAACCATGGGCCCGGCCTCTGTCATCAACACAGCCTCCACGTCTCGCCAGAACCTGGACACCATTGTGCAGGTGAGCCAAAGAAGAACACTAGTGGAGAAATTGTAGTTTTATCAAACGCAGGGAGAAAAAACTGCGCTCTCTGAATTTATGCAACTGTTATCTTTGGTATGTTGCAGATAGATTTTTCTTCAGTCAGTTTGTAAAACATTTGGTAGTTCTATGGAAAGTGTCCATAAAAAGTGGCAACTGTCAGTGCATTTCCACATGTGAACACCAGATGGTGGTGAAGTCAGTGTCTGCCACTGCTGTTTGTCACTCACTCTGCTTCCCCCCATATCTGTCTCTCCCTCCATCTCCAGGCCATCCAGCACATTGAGAGCATCCAGGAGAGGGTGGGGGAGGAGGAGCAGCGCCGGGCGGTGATCGTCACCCAGGGACGCGCCCTCACAGACACAGCGGGGTCCGACACGGCGTCCGACAGTGAGGGGCCAGAGGACTGCTCACTGCCCTGAGGCCTCCCATCACACACAGGGGCCACGAGAGGGGGCCCCATACAACACCCACAATACTCTGATTATATGGCCATTTATTAGGTTGGATAGACGGATCAGACTCACACACACACACTGAACTAGGATAGTCTACTGTAACCGGATAATTACACACGCACACTTCTTTCTGTCTCTCTTTTCTGCTTTCTTGCTTTTTCTCAAACCGGACAAAAAAAATCAGTAGAAAGGTGATGGGTTGACCTGACAGTTCCACATAGCTCAAGCAGCCAGCAGCCTTCCCAACGGTCACGACGCACCCATCCAACCCACTCCCTCTCTGGGTCTTGCTTCTCCAGAGGGCTGCCTGAGGATGGAAGTGTCACACCCAGGTCCAGCCCGGTCCCTTGGCTCAGTTGTCCAATGGAGACTCTTTCTCACCTTCTCCAAAACCAACTAAGCAACTTATGCCCAGCGAGCAGGAGAGCGCGCCTGGACAGGACAGGTGTACCCCAACCAGCAGCACAGCCGTCCCAGGCGACCCCAAACCCCCCCAAACGAGAGATAATTTCTCCAAGAAGTCTTCTACTTCCTGTATCTCTTCACCATATTTCTGCCCAGTGGGACACATTCAAAGACACATTCTGAAGMWGTTCTAACACACCTTTTTGGCTCCTTAGTAGGAGAAAATGTTGTCGTTTTTCTGTTGTACTTTACAAAGAATTTGTAAGAGTTTGTGTTACAGGTTTTCTTTTTGATCTTGTGTTCTGCTCGGGGGCTCTGGATGATAAATCACAGGGATTGTACTGAAACGTGACAACACAGAAAATGCCCATATTGACGCAGCAAGAGGTCTGTTCATTTCAGTGGTGCTTACTATGGAAAGAGGAGGAGTGCACTTACGGTTCCCTCTGTCTCTTTTTGCGCCATCACACTTTTTACTGGGCTGGGTTCCCAGTAGACATTTATGTAGGCGACACTCTCCCCTAATTACAAACAAGTATGTTGGTTGCATCAGTAGTACAGATGAAAACCTGTAACACGGATTCACCCTTTTGTCTGTTGCTTCTGACATTTTGGCATCTAGCTTGTTGAATAAGCTAATCGATGKGTACGCCTTGAGTTTTTAAAACCCTTTGTGTGTTTTTGCTGTTGTACACATAGGATAGGCTGGTGTATCCAGCTCCACGCTGTAATTAGGTGGGTTGTGTCCGGGGTTAGGAAAGCCCTGTATTTGGGACAGGCCTCTGTTTGATATTGTAGGAGAACACACACACCCCCCTGTGCAATTAATGGTCCCATCATCTGATAAAGCTCCTCCCATCATCTGATAAAGCTCCTCCCAATCATTTGTCCCTGAGTTTTGGGAACGTGCTTCTGATGTTTGTCGAGTTCAGAACCTTAACGGCAATGAGATTGGTGTGACTGGCATTTTGACTATGTTTCACTAATAGGAACAAGCGTCCCTGAGGGGGGGAAGGTTGTCTGTGGTATCACCAATACGTAACTCAGCATCGTGAGGTACTTAGGCTTGGTATCCACGTCAATAATGTTGATATTGTGACAACCCCACTCTGAAATAGGCACCATTTTCCTTGTGGTTTTCCCACAGCATTCTAGAATGTCTCTCTGCAAAAAAAGTTTGAGGCCTCGCGAATGCTAACTGGTACTTGTCTGTTTTTATTATTGTGCTTTGGCGTGGTATCATTCTCTCTGTGAAGTCCTGTCTATGATGGTTTTGTTGTGCGGCCAGATCATGCACAAGTTGGTTTTACAGGGATCACAAACCACTTTTTTCAAAAGCCTGAGTTTTCACCAGGCTGACTGACTGAACCATGGCTATATTGCAAAGCTTCTGCCTATCCCGTGGAGTGAGGAGGGAATGCAGGGGGGACAGGAACCATGGTCCCAGGTCCATGGTGTGATCGAGAGGACCCAGATTCTGTGCAGATTGTCAGATCTACAATCTTACAGAAATTCGTGCAAATATGCCCATATGGATTGACACCCGAGGATACACACGACTGCCTGGGGGTGTTTGGAGAGAGCTGAGGGGGCAGCACGGTATTGCATAAACAGTATCTAATGTGCAGGGTAGCACTGTGAGGCCAGCCTTAACTAAACCCTGGAGTCAGAGGAGAAAGACGGTAGAGGCTGGCTACCCTATTTAGGCGAAAGCCTGAAACATTGTATCATAGTGAGCTGATGCTGTAAACCTTTTTTGTCGAGAACCGTCCCAATATTAAAAACACTTCAGCGGGCTTATGCTTTGTTTTAGTGTGCTGTGGTTTCCAACGAGGAGACTGTGGATGCATTGGTTTTTTAGGGACATTCCAGACAGTTCACCAGCTACCTTTAGCATCTTTAACTGGCAACCTTTTCAAGAGCAAAAAGCAACGCGTTTGTCCGAAGGTTATTTTTGGCCACAATACGGCCAAACGCCAAAGGAATCGTTTTTTTATTGTAAAATATTTGATGCAAATTGGATTGATTTGTTGATTGTCCTTATGTCTTCCATTCGAGTGTAGAGAGAGTCCTTTACTGTGGACAGATTTTTTGGGAGAGGGGGGGGGGGAAACGGCCGAAGTCTCCCCTCCTATCCTTCCTTCTTCGGTATTTACAGTTGCATTCACCGGGCCACTTCAACGGCCACTATCCACTGCAGTCAATCCAGAACTCACAAGGCCTGGATAGGTGTTTTTGTATACAGCGTTACCACAAAAGATACCGCCAACTGGATGCCCGACTGGAAAGTCACGTGAGTCACGCAGACCGAACAGTTCTGCTGCGCTGCAGTGCGACTGCAATGTAGTCAGCCCTGGAACGCGCACCCACTGTGCTTCACCCAGGAAGAAACCGAACTTAGGCATGTTGAGTTTCCAATTATTTGCGAATGTCAGTGATCTTGAGGTGTATGCCCTCCTTATAACCTTAGATATCTCGGATCGGAGGGGGCAGTCCTTCCGAAGACAGTCCTATTGAAGGCCTGAACAAAATCGTACTTTTTTTTGTTTGGTGACGCTTTATGCTATGTCCGTAGAACCTTTGTCGTACCCATTTCGAGTACCTGTGTTCAAACATTTCCTCTGTGATGCCAAGCCACATGTCCAGTAGATTTTTGGGTGTGTATCTTCTATAACGATATTCTGTTGCAGATACATAAACCAGATTTGCCTGTTAGGGGTCAGTGAATGGGGGGGGGGGGGGAGGTTACGATTCCTTAAAAGGCAGCTCGTCACCTGCTACTATTGATGGAGAGGGCTTCCGCTTCTATTTTTGTAAAGGGGGCCCACTCGGCTGAAGCTCTGATATGTTGTTGAGACTAAAAAACACAGCTGTCTGTATTTACCCCCTTTCCCTGACTGTGCTGAACCCGGTTTCACTATACCCTGGCGTGTATTCATTAGGCACACAAACGGAGAAAAATGGCTGAAAAGGTGTAGATACCTACCTGGACCGTGGCTCAATAGAGAACAGTTGTTTTCCCTTTCCATTGCTACGGTGTGCCTAGTTGAATTAACAACCCTGCTCCATTGCTCTCGTCTGTCCCTCACTTCTCGTTTGTCTCGTCTGGTCAACACAACGACTTTCTATCCCTGTCTTCTCTCTCTGTCACTCACGCGACTTCGTCACTCACGGCCTCCTCCTCCTGCCCCAGCCTCCTCTTTATCTTTTTCTTATGTTTTGTTGGCAGGATCAGTCACACGGTCGGTTGAGAAAGCTGTTATTATATGTAGAGTTTTTTTTAGAGAAAACTTGTGGGTGGTAAGAAAGGCTTGTGCCTTTTGTAAGACAGACATATAAAGTTTGTACTTCGTTTTTACAAGTTGGTCTCGTTTCTGTTTGTTATCACTTTGTTAGCTAGCACGTTAGCATTTAAGAGCAGTTTACACTGTCAGATTATCTGTTTTAAATGTATTAACAGTTTTATTGGCCAGTGCAATTTCTATGACACCGGTGACTTGTTATTGCACAGAAGTTAAAAAAAGGGTTGTGTTCTGATCTTGAAACGGTTTTATTTTGAAGCGTGGCCCAGGAGTCTGCTCTGCCTTCCTTCCCCCTGTTTGGTTCACTCGCAGCTCTCTGGTCTTATGTAATATGTCTGATCCACTTTGTTGATTGGTTGTCGTGCCAGAACGCCCCTGGGCCAACCCGCAGTAGGCTGGTCTGGCGCTAAAAAAAAGCATGACCCACTGTCACCATCGGCGTCTGGACAGTTGCAGCACTAGTGACTCCAGTAGCGTGGCATGGCACTGTCCTCTAAGTTACTTCAGTGCTATGCCAGTGTTCCATTTTCACGTCTACTCTCATTCCCTCATTCGTTCTTCTCGGCCTGTCCGTAGCTCCACAGTTCACACTGGATATGTGATGCCAATTCAAAACGTCCCAATTGGGCAATTCTGGAATGGTAGTGTTCTGGTGCCACAGACCCATTGAATTCATCGCCCCATGATGGTACTGCAGAGGATAGCTGAACCATCGCTTGTTATGACAGCACTATTCCATGTTGGTGCTAGGTGGAATTAGCAGCTGTCAAATGAGCATATTTAGATTGTTCAAAAGAAGGATTTTCAATGAGCTCCAGTTGTTGCTCAAGCTATAATTGAGCAAGCTCTAGAAGTTTCTGATCAGACTGTTTCTGAAAGTACACGTACTCAAACCCAAGGGACATCTTTGACTTCTGCTCTACAGGATTGGAGTTCTATTCCATCCTTCAATTCAGAAGTACATGAAATTCCTCATTCCTCAATGCTTTTCAATTAGGAAATGTGAATTGGATAATTAGCGTTTACCTCCTGATTTTTACTGGGAATTTGAAAGGGAATTGGTCACCAATCCTGGTGCTCTGTTATTAGAGATATTCTAGGTAGGGCCAGGCAGTTTTTCTTAATCACTTGACCTGACTTGGACATCAACATGTACCTGGCTCTGACTGGACCTCACATTGTACCTAGGTCTGACTGGGCCTCAACATGGTACGTGTTGACTTAGGGGACCACTATGTACGTGGTCTGACTGGACCTAAACACCTGTACCTGGCTCTGCTGGCTCAACCATGCTACCATGGGTTCCCTGACTGGAGCCAATCAACATGTACGTGGTCTGGACTGGCCTCAACATGTACGTGCTCTTACTGGGCCTGCAACATGTACGTGTCCTGACTGGCCCTCAAACTGACCTTGGTCTGACTGGGGCTCAACATGTACCTGCGTCTGACTGGACCTTCAACATGTTTACCTGGTCTGACTGGAGACCTCAACATGTACGTGGTCTACTGGCACTCAAAAAACATGTACCTAGGGCTGACTGGGCGCTCAACATGTACCTGGCTGACTGGGCCTCAACATGTAACCTGGTCTGACATGGACGCCACAGTGTAGCTGGTCTGCACTGGTCTGCAACTGATACGCTTGGTTCTGACTGGGACCTCAACATGTACTGGCTTGACTGGGACCCCCAACATGTACCTGGTCTGGACTGCGACCAACACTTTGTACCTGGTTCTGGACTGGACCTCAACCATGTACCTGGTCTGACCTGGACCCTCAACATTACCTGGGTCTGCACATGCGGCACCCACATGTTACCTGCTTTCTGACTGGGCCTCAAACATGTACATGGTTGATGGACCTCAAACGATGTAACTGCTGGGTTGACTGGGCCCAACATGTACTATGGTCTGAACTGAGGCGCTCAACTCGTACCGGGGGTCTGACTGGACCTCGAACATGTACTCGGTCTGACCTGGTCACGATGGTCAGGGAAACTCCCTGAGTCACTTGAGTATCTGAATACACACAAAACAATCAGCACATTCTAGGATTGTTGCTGGTGTCTGGGTCATCTTCAATCAAAATGGTATTCCATGAAATCGGGGGTGGGGGGAGCTGATTGAAAGGTGAGTGTCGAATCAGCACACAGCAGGACGTGGAGAATGTTTCAAATAAGGTTGTGTTTCTCTGCTCAGACCGTATGCTGGAGCATGCCAAGAGACTTGTACGAATAGCTGGGTAGGTATCTTACGTAGCAGCTAACCACTACGGTATATGTTCTAGCAATCTGGTGATGAGATGGCGCACCAGTCTGAGTGCCACACAGCCATTGGTTGGATGCAATGCAACCGTCTGAGCAGCGGGAACACACATAAAGTGAAACATGATAGTACCAGACGTGTGAAGTCGTTGGAGCTCAGTCTCGTGTGACAGACTTGACTTTCAACCGTTTTTTCCAATGGTGAGCATAGGTCATTCCATGGATTGATCTCCACCGATCACATTTATTTTGCTTCTCTCCGGATGAATACTGGTCTATTTTCCATCTATGGGTCCTTGGTCCTTCCACTGTTTATTTTGTACCAGTGCGTTTTCCTTGTCAGGCACCAGGGTTTGGTGAAGATTGGTGTTCCTAGGTGGTCCACTTCCAGCCCCGATTATCTGCATCTTTATTTAGGATGTCTATTTTGTCAACCACAAAAAATCTGTTTCTTGTTTATAGGTTTGGCCAATGTACTCCCCAGATGATCCAATGGAATGTTGTGGTCATTGAAACAACACAAAAAATAACATGAATGATTAGGGTTCCGAGATTTGTTGCGGAGCACATGCACATGGTCGGAGGTTCACAGAACTGTACAGACCACATGGTAACGAGACGATGTAAGTCTAGAGAACATGAACATCACACACACAAGAGGTGGAGAACAACAGTCACCCATTAAGAAGCGAACAGTATCCTGGAGATAGAGATGGCCCAACGTCAAGACTATACAGTGAGATTGGGCCAAGTCAAATCATTAGGTCAGCCACCAATTGTGCAAGTCATCCCACTATTAAAAAAAAGGATGAAGGAGAGGCCCTGTAAATTTTCATCTAGGTCACTTCAAAACAATGACAGACCGTAAAATGAAGAAAAAATCCAGAACAATCCAGATGTAGGATTTTTATGAATGTTATTTGCACGAAATTGCATGGTCGGAAAGAATAAGTTATTGGTCAAATAACAACAAGTTTATCCTCAATACTTTTTAATATACCTTTGTTTCGGCAATGACAGAGGTCAAATGTTTTCTGGATAAGTCTTCACAAGGGTTTTCACACACTGGTGTGCTGGTATTTTGGCCCATTCTCCATGCAGATCTCCCTGTAGAGACAGTGATGGTTTTGGGGCTGTTGACTGCGCAGCACGGACTTCAACCCTCAAAGAGATTTTTCTATAGGGTTGAGATCTGAAAGACTGGCTAGGGCCACATCCAGACCTTGGAAATGCTTTTTTTTAACGAGTTTTAGGAGGCCATCCTTATAACCACTGCCTTGTTAGCAGGACCTGCGATGGCCAGGAGTTTGGCCCCAGTGATGTACTGGGCCTTTGCACTACCCTCTGTAGGCTTAGCGTCGAAAAGCCGCATTGACCGTGTACAGTATCCCCTGTACTATAGTCTCGATATTGTTATTATGTTACTGCTGCCTTCTTTAATTACTTGTTACTTTTATTTCTTATGTTCTTATCTGTATTTTTTAAGCTGCATTGTGGTTAGGGGAGCTTGTAAGTACGCATTAATTGTAACGGTCTACACCCTGTTGTATTTGGCGCATGTGACAGACATTAACATTTGATTTGATATGTTAGTCTGTCTACTACCTCCGCCCATGCCTGCGTGGTGTTCAGAGTAGAGCCATCACTCTGGCTAAGTCTTGCCCTGCTATTTAACAGGAGGCATGCGTGAGATGTGTACCCTAAGTCCTCAGGAAAGCAGATGCTTCTTGTGTAAGACATGCTCATGCATTTCCATCCTGTGATACAACGATTCCCTCTCAACCCAGCACCAAACTGGCCATCGGTGACACTAACAATCCCACCATCTTCTCAGTTTCAGAAGGTACTGTACAGTAACAGAGCAAAAATGAAATGTGGTCAATGAACACTCTTTGGTGCGCTTCAATACATTTTGACAGTAACATCTTTTAAGCCGCCATATTTGACGTATTCTTTACGGTTAATTAGACATTAATTCCGCTGAGTTCGTTGCCCGAAGATTATTTATCACCACAGTGTCTGGTCTCAACTGTGATCAAAGTTACTAAGCCCCATCACGCTAGTTTTGGAGAGCCAGGGTGACTGTGGTCTTGACCTGTGCCGAGCCACACCACACACACAGACATAAACAAAGACCCATTACACCCACACACAGTCAACGCTCTGCACATTTATGTATTTGATAACCCAAACATCGGCCAATCAAACATGGACATAATTCTTTTTTTTACTTTTTTTTAACAGGTCTAGAGTGAGTTTCTGACAGGCTCATTCAACCGCCAGAATTCAAACCTGTTAAATGAAATTACTTTATTTTGTAATTGTTGTGTAGCAAAGTGATATCAACCTGTCAGCAGCTACAGTACTTGTAATTGCATTCTGTTGTGACCAAGGCGTTGCTGCTTGTTCCAGTTTTGCATGTTGATCAGATAATGCGGGTTGTCTGTTAATTTGTGAATAATGGTTTAATCGTTAATTATTATTTAATGATATTTCCCTAAATCCTAAAAGATCATAATTTGCTCAGTGGGTGTAGAATGTAAATGAGTTGATTTTACCACTCATTCAACCATATGAATGTATCAGCAGTCACAGTTTGTACAGCATCTAATATTACATGCTATTTTAATCCATATACCATTGTATAATATAATTGAGGAATGATTTGACAAGGAAATGCTAAACCTCTGTCCCTATGTGTTGACCTCAGTGCCCAAACTGCCTGTCTATCTAAACAAGACACAGTCAGCTGCCGCTACGCGCAAGGCCCCGTGTGGCAGCTCTGACGCCCGTGATGCCTGCCACACACACACATTGATGCCTGCCACACACACACCCTCCACCCAACGGCCCTCTCTCTTTCTCGCTCTGTCCCGCCCCCTGTTCTACCTCATACCCTTTGACTTTCTTACCTTGGTATATATAGTCAGTGAGGCWATCAGAGTTCTCCTGGCAGCCATCATGAAGGGTATTGTCTCAATCTGCTGCTTCTTCAGCCTGCTGGTCCTGGCCTTAGCAGGTAAGGGGCCTCACACCTTATCTACCGTTTTATGTTTATGTGGATGTCGATATAAATAGATTTTGTATGGGTGTGTGTTTATAGGCTTATTAGTGCTTTTGGTCGTTGGAAGACTACAGTACTGGACTGTACATGTCCTGGGGTACAGCTCATGTATCAAATGTATGAGATGTGGCATGGTTGGGTTGGATGTCTTGGCTGTCTGCATGCTTTCATTGTCCAGTCAGTTTGCTGGCTTACTTTTTTTTTAAAGTCTGAGATCTCTCTGCCAGTACTTCCAGACATTCTTTTCCGTGGACTAAACTGTCTTACTCTTCGGGCTTTTAGCAGATGGATTCTTCTGTCAGTCAGTTGTGTGGGTTTATAGGGACAGAGAAGGTACTGTAGAAATTTAGTTTTTGTATATTTTTTTAGTGTTGTAGTTTAAGKCAGGACTTGCAGGGGTCCTTCAACCAGTGGCGGTCACCTGGACACAGGCATGAGCATAGACAACCGTGTCCCTCTCTCTGCTACCCTGCAGCCCTATTTAAAAGGGTTTCAATGTGGTAGAACACTGGGTTCAATCAGGACAGAATATTTTAAGGGCTRCGTCCTCATCTCATCTTTTTAGAGAAACACATTTTAAAATGGTGCCAACTTGGCACATCTTGTAGTCTCTCGTTATTTTTACTGTGTGTGATATTTCTTTATTAAGCCTCATCGAGATCTTTATTGGTCTCACACACACAAGTGGGTGTGACTTTAATAAACGAGAAGCTTTTTGGCGTGGTGACGGTGTGTCAGCTGTCCTAAAGCATGGCACCAGCTGATGGAACGTCTCAGACTGTACTAGAGAGAAGAGCTTGCCTRCCCTCACTGTATCACTCTCTCTCCCTCTCTCGCTTTCTTTGATTCTTTTCTCTCTCTCACTTTCTCTCCCTTTCTTAAATGTCTCTCCCCCCTCTCTCTTTCCCTTTCTTAGAATGTCTCTCCCTCCCCTCTCTCTGTCCTTGCTGATAGTAGACATGTCATAGGGACATGTTTGATACTTGTATCTATTGACTGATTAGCTTTGACATTTTACTGGATTGATTAATATATATTACATACTTGTATTGTCAAGTGATTACATGTATTGTCCATAGCTTTATCTGCCTTTGTGTTGAAATAAAATGCCCAGATGACATCCAGATCAGCCTCTCTCCAGAAATGTGGTAGAGAGATCTCTCGAAAGTAAAACAGTTTCTTCCTGTTACCCTTGTCCGTCCTTGGGCTCCGCTCAGCACCAGGGCAACATGCTTTCCTATCCCAATCCCAGCCTGCTGTCAGATGTCTAGGATTGGAAGGCAGGCGTCCCGTAACCGGACACCGTCTACTATAGGTCCCCTATCCCTCTTCCCCTCCTCTCCCCGCGGCCTCCTTCCACCCCTCCCCAGACCCAGCTCTACCCTTTAGCCACATTGCCTTCACAGCTGCTGTCACCCTGCACTGTCACAATGACAATTTATTCCCAGCAGCTGGCCTTATAGGGACATGCATTATCGAGTCAGGCGGGGCCGGAGGAGGGAGGAGGGAGGGAGGAGGCCGGAGCAGGAGCACACAGACCCTGCTAGCGGTTCTGACTAGAGGGACTACAGCTACGGTTGAAAGTTACTTTTTCGTAACCGGTTAGGATCATTTATACAGCAGGCTAGGAGACTTAACGTGGCAGGTTAGGAGACTTAGGTTAATGTTAGGAAAAGGAGTTAGGGTTAGTTAAAATGCTCTCCTAACCTGCTACCGAAAGTAACTTCTGGTTGTAGCTGTACTCCCTCCCTCCAGTCACAAACCCTGCTAGCTTAGTTTGGGTCTAGTCTGGTCCAGCAGCGTGGGTGGCTAACTATGTAGCGTTGAATAGCAAAGCAAGGTGGCTAATGCTAGCAGAGGCTGGTGGGAAGAGCTAGAGGAGGGGTTCATTGTAATGGCTGGAAAGGAAATGTCTGTGTTTGATACCGTTCCATTTATCCCATGCCAGCTATTACAATGAGCCCGTCCTCCTATAGCTAGGTTTGTTAGTGTGTAACACTGATTCCATGGAGCGCTACTGTAGGGTGTTGTTGTTCCTGTGGATGGCTTGTTCATATGAGTGGAGAAYGACTGACAGGAAGTTCCCCTGGGCTAACGAGGTTAGCATTAGCCTACTTTAGGCTTATTTTAGCATCGCCTAGATTACACTGTAAAACTGAACTGTGGGGATGTTGTCTGTATTTAWCAAAATGGTTGCCAGTAAATGTTGTTTCCTTGGTATGCATGTGGTCCTTCAAAGCCCATGGAAACAGTAGTGGTAACGACTAAGAGTATTGCACTGTAGCTGAAGTGTTGGAGTGATACACTGGTTAAGAGATTGGAGCGTCCAGATGGAAATCCCATACTGTCATGTTCAGTTAGGCTATTGTATGTCATCAGCAAATTATATTACTGCAATGGTTATAAATGACATGGCTCCTTTAATTGGATTCATCACTGCTACAAAGGATACTTGTTATCCTGACAATGTTAATGGCTATTTCTACAGGCCACCTGTTTAACCAGGAGTGGTGCTCAGACACTGTACTGCTCATTCAGACCAGGGTCGGTCTTGTCTTCCTGTTGTGTTAACTGGACCATTTTCTCTTTTCTTACTTAAAGCAGAATCCTGATTTTGGATGATTTATGCATTGAAGTCAGTGGGAGATAAGTGTTACCAGTTGATTGCTGTATTGGCCTGTGTTCCTGACTGTTTACACTAGAAGCCATAATACTTTCTGGATCGAATCCATGAGCTGACAAGGTAAAAATCTGTCATTCTGCACCTGAGCAAGGCAGAGCAAGTTGCACCTGAGCAAGTTCCCCTGGCGTGGGTGACGTGGATGTCGATTAAGGCAGCCCCTCGCACCTCTCTGATTCAGAGGGGTTGGGTTAAATGCGGAAGAAACATTTCAGTTGAAGTCATTCATTTGTACAACTGACAAATTGTACAAATGTACGGATTTCCTTTTCCTACTAATCAGAGAAGTAACACTGAACAGAATGCTTTTGGCCTGACCTGAAGTGTGAGGAGATATGGGGTGACACGGGCAATCTTTCCCTCTGTGTCCCCCATTGATGGCAAGCAGTAGGCTTGGGGGCCCGGGGCATCCCTCCAGTGCTGGCAGTGGGGACA
The DNA here is from genome assembly GCF_002910315.2 of Salvelinus sp. IW2-2015. NCBI lineage: Eukaryota > Metazoa > Chordata > Actinopteri > Salmoniformes > Salmonidae > Salvelinus > Salvelinus sp. IW2-2015. Next base: position 14,734 of record NW_019946058.1, read on the forward strand.
CCCGACCCCCTCCTCCCCCTCTTGGACAAGTCCCTCAGTCCCCTCAGCCTCAAGGTCGGTCACTTGGTGAGTCTCTGTGGATCAGTGACAGGACTGCTGGGAGAGTAGAGTCAGATCAGCGCCTCGCAACCCCCCCATCCCGTGTCACTCCACTGTGTCCTCAGACTGATCCTCATGGTCCTCGCCCCCCTTCTGGGGAATTACCACCCGGACATGCCCTCCATCGCCCKGCTCCTAGCATCCAGAACCACGTCACCAAGAGTGCTTACACTGTGGCCTGTGACATTGGCCAGCGTAGCCTTTAAGCTATGAAATCCTTTTWAGATTTATCCCTAAAAACAGCCCCGGTCAAGGAGTCCTTCGAATGTTCTTTATCTGTAAAATGGCATGAACTCTGTGTCTCCATTTTTGACACAAGTTGACAATTGGTTTGCCCTTCGTCTGGAGTCTATGTATGGGTTTATACATATGGAGAGAGCTTGTGTGCCCTGTGTATTGGAGTTTAAATGTGTTTAAGGTATTACATGAGTATGAGTGTGATGATTGGGCCAAGGAATGTTTCCTGATCATGTGACCTGACCAGGAAGAACACTGAGATGAGACCACCTGGTTTTCCAAGATGGGGCTAGACGGGTCCTTATTCTGAATCAAGATGTTGGGGGGGTGACAGAGGGCTGTTTGGAATGCACAGAGCGGTCAAAACACTCTTATAATCACTCCTGCATCCATTTAGTGAAGTAGGCCAACTGGTCTGAGGCACGGGGGGCTGTCTGAGACTGAACAGGAATGTAAACCTAAGACAGTGAAAACAACCAGTAGTAGTGTGTTCCCAGCATGGCAGTTATACCTGATACTGGCTTGTTGCTTGGCTACCACACTTACAGCTACTGATAGGATATGGGACTTGTCTTCTTTACCGGTATCAGACCACCACTACAACCAACATACCCCAAGGACCATTACATTCTGTTGCAACAATTAGAAAGGGGTTATAGGGGGGTCAGAAAATCCGCTCCATGTTTAGAAAGTTGCTCATAGAAATACAAAGTAAAGAGCAGGCCTAATTCTCACCTTGAAGAGAGTGCCCACTCTGTCTATTACATGTCTATTTGAGGAGAACTCCTGAATGTTGCATCCCTATGTGGAAGACACGTTTTGGTTGAATGCATTCAGTTGTGCAACTGACCAGTTATCCCCTTTCCCTTATTTGGAATGCATCATTGAGTGTCATGTGGTTTGTCAGCGGCCTCTTCAGTAGCTGCTTCAGACTTGTTAACACCTCCCTAATTATCCTCACCCTCTAGCCTACATATAGCCTATTATATAGAGCTGTAGAAAATAGATATTCATCGTCTAGCCTACATATAGCCCAGCATTATATAGAGCTGTAGTATAGAGCTGTAGAAAATGGATCCTCACCCTAAAGCCTACATATAGCCCAGAATAATATAGAGCCCTAGAAAATAGATCCTCACCCTCAAGCCTACATACACTGAGTGTACGAAACCTTAGGAACACCTTCCTAATATTGAGTTGCACCCCCTTTTGCCCTCATAACAGCATCATTTTAATCGGGTATGGACTCACACAGGAAACTGTTGAGCATGGAAAACCCAGCAGCGTTGGAATTCTTGACACACTCAAACTGGTGCGCCTGGCACCTACTACCATACCCCCATTCAAAGGCACCAGTGAGGCTGCTGAGGGGAGGACGGCTCATGATAATGGCTGGAATGGGGCAAATGGAATGGCATTAAACATTCCACTTAGTCCACTCCAGCCATTACCAAGAGCCCATCCTCCCCAAGTAAGGTGCCACCAACCTCTGTGAAAGACAATTACATCTTTGTCTTGATCACATACAATCTTGTCTCAAGGCTTAAAAATCCTTCTTTAACCTGCTCCTCCCCTTAAATTTACACTGATTGTAAGCATTTCACTGTTAGTCTACACCTGCTGTTTACGAAGCATGTGACAATAAAAACTTGATTGATTGATGTGGATTTAACAAGTGACCTCAGTAAGGGATCATAGCTTTTACCTGGTCAGTCTATGTCATGGAAAGAGCAGGTGTTCCTAATGTCTTGTACACTTAGTGTATAGCCCAGTATAATATAGAGCTGTGGAAAATAGATCGGACCCTCTAGCCTACCCAGAATATAGTGCTTTAGAAAATACATCTGGACTTAACACCTCCCCTCCTAATCATCCACACCCTCTAGCCTACATCCAGCATCGAGCTGTAGAATATAGATCAGAGAGAGAGAGAACTTCTTGCCTGTTGCCTCTGGATGTCGTTACTGTAGTTTGCATCAGCCCCCGTACCCCGCACTCTCTAAATTAACCCCCAAGCGCCAGGCGAACCTTCTGATATGAACCCCAGGAATCTGTCACCCGGACCATGTGTCTGTCCTAGTTGAGCCTGTTGCCAGGCAACCTAGTTCAGTTTGGATAAACATTCCGACAGGCAACAGGCAGCACTTCCAGTCAGAATGCTGCGGGGTAGAGCTGCCGATGATGGTGTAGGCTCTGGGCTTTTGGGGACGGGTGAGACACGCCCTGATGTTCTTCAGGCTTTAGTGGCCAAGTTCTGTGTCACGCCTCAACTATAGCAGTTCATTATCTCACTGATGCAGCCCAACGGAAGGAAATGTTACAATCATCCTGATACTGGTGCAGATTCATCTCTCTCTCAATCAATACTCTGAAAGTACCAGTTCTTGCCCTGTTATTCCCTGGTATGGCTGCATGCTCCATTATTATGGGGCCATATCAAGTACTGTAGAGGAGGTTCATGAAGTTCATAAACTAGTTGGTTCAAGGGTCACTGGGGGCCAGATAACAGAGAATAAAGAGAATCTAACCTTCAAAGCACTGGCAGTCATTTGAATAGTGTATGCAGCATACAATACAGTATATTTGTATAGTGTGTACCAACAGTATGTAATACATTACAGTACATTTGTATTGTTAACAAAAGTATGCAATACATTACAGTATATTCTCTACTACTCTCAGGTATGTAAAGATTGCACATACAGTGCCTTGCAAAATTCACCCCTTGGTTTTTCCTATATTGTTGCATTACAATCTGTAATTTAAATTGATTTTATTTGGATTTCATGTAATGGACATAGACAAAATAGTCCAAATTGGTGAAGTGAAATGAAAAAACAATACTTGTTTAAAAAAAATGAAGCCCCTATCTATGAAGCCCCTAAATAAGATCTGGTGCAACCTATTACCTTCAGAAGTCACATAATTCATTAAATAAAGTCCACCTGTGTGCAATCAAATTGTCACATTATCTGTCACATGATCTCAGTATTTACATCTGTTCTGAAAGGCCCTAGAGTCTGCAACACCACTAAGCAAGGGACACCACTAAGCAAGGGGCACACCAAGCAAGCAGCACCATGAAAACCAAGGAGATCTCCAAACAGGGTCAGGGACGAAGTTGTGGAGAAGTACAGATCAGAGTTGGGTATTAAAAAAATATCCGAAACTTTGAACATCCCACGGAGCACCATTAAATCCATTATTAAAAAATGGAAGAATATGCACCACAATAAACCTGCCAAGAGACTCACGGACCAGGCAAAGAGGGCATAAATCAGAGAGGCAACAAGAGACCAAAGATAACCCTGAAAGAAGCTGCAAAGCTCCACAGCGGAGATTGGAGTATCTGTCCATAGGACCACTATAAGCGTACACTCCACAGAGCTGGGCTTTAAGGAAGAGTGGCCAGAAAAAAGACATTTTAAAGAAAAAAATAAGCAACACGTTTGGTGTTCGACAAATGGCATGTGGAGACTCCCCAAACATACGGAAGAAGGTACTCTGGTCAGATGAGACTAAAATTAAGCTTTTTTTGCTATCAAGGAAAACGCTATGTCTGGCACAAACCCAAAACCTCTCGTCACCCCGAGCACACCATCCCCACAGTGAAGCATGGTGGTGGCAGCATCATGCGTTGGGGATGTTTTTCATCGGCAGGGACTGGGAAACTGGTCAGAATTGAAGGAATAATGGATGGCGCTAAATAGAGGGAAACCTGTTTTCAGTCTTCCAGAGATTTGAGACTGGACTGAGGTTCACCTTCCAGCAGGTCAATAACCCTAAACATACTGCTAAAGCAACACTCAGTGGTTTAAGGGAAACATTTAAATGTATTGGAATGGCCTAGTCAAAGCCCAGGCCTCAATCCAATTGAGAATATGTGGAGTGACTTAAAGATTGCTGTACACCAGCGGAAACCCATCCAACTTGAAGGAGCTGAGCAGTTTTGCCTTGAAGAATGGGCAAAAATCCCAGTGGCTAGATGTGCCAAGCTTATAGAGACATACCCCAAGAGACTTGCAGCTGTAATTGCTGCAAAAGGTGGCTGTACAAAGTACTGACTTTGGGGGTGAATAGTTATGCACGCTCAAGTGTTTTTTGTCACATTTCTTATTTATTTCACAATAAAAATATTATGCATCTTCAAAGTGGTAGGCATGTTGTGTAAATCAAATGATACAACCCCCAAAAAATGTATTTTAATTCCAGGTTGTAAAGCCAAAAATAGGAAAAATGCCAAGAGAATACTTTCGCAAGGCACTGTAAACGTCCTGCTTCGATTGCAGTGTCTTGTTCATGTGAGCAAGCGTGTGTGTGTGCGTGCTATCGTGCGAGTGCGTGTGTGCTCTCATACACATCTACTATCAGTGTAAAACCTCCAGAGGAAGTTCTGCTGTGCTGCGCACCACCAGGGAGCAGAGCTAAATTAAAATTAGCGTTAACATGATTAGCCCGCTAGGTCTTTAGTGTCCTCTGAACCCTTGGATTTACTCTGGGCCACGGGGAGTTTCAGGCAACCTTTACACCGGGCCAGGGGATTTCCATCAGAGACGAGCAGCATCACTCTCTAAAATACAGTCTCATTACCAAGAGATCCACCTTATTATAACCACACTATTCATCTCCATAGATGGAATACTCTGATCCACACATGACTGTCAAACCCATGTGACACTGATCTAGTGTCATCGATAACAGAGACCAGTCATTCTGTGAATGATCATTATATACTGTAAAATTAGCGATGTTAGGCCCAACTCGTATTCCAAAAAAATGAAGGAAAAATGCGAACATAATTTGATATAGATTTTTGTGGTTCATTCCCGGGCTTATAACCAAAATGGCTGACATGTAGCTGACAACAACACATCCCAGGGTCAGGGGTCAGGGGAGCATGGCTGGACACAGAGGCTTGTGCAGGGCAGTTTGGTTGCTGGGGGGTAGCAACAGGTGCTAAAGCGTTTGGAGCTGGTACCCCCTGTGGCCAGAAATAGGCCTACAATGGGTCAGGGGATGGAAGGAGGAGGGGTGCAGAGAATTCTCCACTCTATTTTAAGACCTAGAGTGTTAGCCGGTCTGGAGACTCAGACATCCCCAGCCTCACTGATCTTCATTCACTGTAACTTGCCTCTGTACCAGACCACTTTAACAGGCCTCTGTATCAGACACTTTAACAGGCCTCTGTACAGACCACTTAACAGGCCTCTGTATCAGACCACTTTAACAGGCCTCTGTATCAGACCACTTTAACAGCTCTGTATCAGACCACTTAACAGCCTCTGTATCAGACACTTTAACAGGCCTCTGTACCAGACCACTTTAACAGGCCTCTATCAGACCACTTTAACAGGCCTCTGTATCAGACCACTTTAACAGGCCTGTGTATCAGACCACTGTAACAGGCCTCTGTATCAGCCACTTTAACAGGTCCTGTATCAGACCACTTTAACAGACCTCTGTATCAGACCAGTTTAACAGACTCTGTATCAGGACCTTTAACAGGCCTCTGTACCAGACCACTTTAACAGGCCTGTGTATCAGACCACTGTAACAGGCCTCTGTATCAGACCACTTTAACAGACCTCTGTATCAGACCACTTTAACAGGCCTCTGTACCAGGACCACTTTAACAGGCCTGTTATCAGACCACTGTAACAGGGCCTCTGTATCAGACCACTTTAACAGGCCTCTGTACCAGGTATCAGGCTATCAAAGGCACTCTTTATCACATGCATATACAATAAATACACTGTTGTTGTTGAAGCTGTTGAAAGGCACTATTTTGTCCTACCCKCCCTTTTATCCACCCTGCTAACCTCTGGTAGTTGGTTGTTCTTGGGCCGTGCTGAGAGCAACATTGCGCAGTCTTTATTTTTAGCAGGTTGACTCCACTATCAATGGCAGTGAAGAAGTAAGCCTTAACCAGGCAGCGTGTGTCATCACTACCATGGCGCTGCCACCAGCGACCTACTGGCGCTGAAAGGAGCATCTGTCTAGCATTCACTTTAAGTCTGAGCGGTAGAATATGCTCATAACAGTTATTTGCTGTGGCGTGTTGTAGCATTCACTATCCTCTCCCTTCTTASTCTGGCACAGTTTCAAGGCCCCCCGTAATCACTTCCCTTGGTTAGCGTTGACACAATGCCTGTCTTTACCATTCAACAGTTGACACTGGTGGAGAACATAGGCAGGCGGAGTGAAACCAGCAGGAGGCCTGTGTCTATAGGAGGATTGTGTGTGTCTGTTTAACATGGGACGTATTGGCCTGTTCCTCTGGGTTTTATGTGGTTTAATGTGGTAGTAGCTCTTTCCTGAAGTCAAATGACCTAGTGACCTCATGGGTGGAATGTTAATGTCAATAAAAACATGCTAACTGCAGGAGCTAGTAAACAAATAAGTCCGATGCCCAGTGGCCACTACGTCGTTGTTCTGGGTCATTTGATGCAGCTTTCTTTTGAGACTTGGCCAATACAAATGAAGCCAAATGAAGCAGTAGTATATGTCTTGTGGATTGAGTCCAAGTCTTGCAGCTTTAGTCAGAGGTCCAGGCCTTTGGCCTCAACACCACGTCCACCAGGAAGGCTAAGTCCTTCCGTGGTTGGTATCATGACTCTGGGTTGTGTTCATTAGGCACCAAACAGAAGAAAGTGGACAAAAAAAAGGTACTTCCTTGTCCAATAAGAAATGCTCATTTTCGTTTTGTGTTGCAGAATGTTTTGAAACGGATAACGCTGCATGCCCTAATGAACATGACCCTGGTGTAGCCAAGGAACAGTCCAGTTAGCCAGAGGATCTCTTTAGCGCCCGAGGGCGTGAGGGCAGTGTTGGGGGGTGAGGTGTTGAATGATAGGGGTGAGGCGGATTTTCCCCCCTAGCTAAGTGGAGAGGGGAGTTTAGGAGGTCACGTATCCTCAGCCTGGCTGGTTCCTTCTAGAACTTTAAACCTGAGATCCAGCTGGCCGACTGACCCCGGGGATCCTACATGGCTTAGATGTTCTACTTTCACTCCAAGTATTTCTGTGTTAAAGATCACTGGACTGTGGAAGTCACTTGATAGCTTAAATCTCTTGTCATTCAAGAGTTGTGATATGTGTTAGAATGATGTTAAATGTGAGAAATACTAATTTGTGAATGAATGGTTTCAATTACAGACATGAAGACACACATGTGATAGTATGTGTTCTGGTATTAATTGATTTCCATATGATCCATTTTTCTGGTAGATCGGTGAACATTTCACTATCTCCCCATTTCAGTGTCTCAAATAAAATGTACATCCAACCGAGGAAAATGAAAACAAATAAATATAGTGTTGTTTATGTGTTTGTTCAATTAAATGAACACAAGGAGCAGTCATTATGGCTGAAGTAAAGTCGTGTTGCCTTGACACTTAAGGCAGGTTATAAAGCTCTATACTGTGTAATGACACTCCAATTACATATGTTGTAATAGATGTATTACAGATTGTGTCCGTCTGTAGTATGTACTAGATGGGATCATGTCCCCAGAATGTCACAATCCTTTAAAAGGGATACTCTGTGTGCTCCACATGTACAGTGATGACATAAAATCCCCTCTCACATATAGGGCTGAATTTCTATTCAAATGACCAAGCTTGACCAACAGCAGACTCCTGGACAGGTAATCAAATGGCTACCCGGACTATTTGCATTGTGTGTCGTCGCCCCCCCCAACCCCTCTTTTACACTGCTGCTACTCTCTGTTTATTTAATATGCATAGTCACTTTAACTATACATTCATGTACTACTACCTCAATTAGTCCGACCAACCGGTGCTCCCGCACATTGGCTACCCGGACTATCTGCATTGTGTCCAGCCACCCACCACCCGCCAACCCCTCTTTTACGCTACTGCTACTCTCTGTTTATCATATATGCATAGTCACTTTAACTATACCTACAGTACATGTACATACTACCTCAATCAGCCTGACTAACCGGTGCCTGTATGTAGCCTCGCTACTGTTATAGCCTCGCTAACGTTATTTTTTCACCTGTCTTTTTTATGGTTGTTTTTATTTCTTTACTTATCTATTGTTCACCTAATACTTTTTTTTTAAACTTAGAAATTGCACTGTTGGTTAGAGCCTGTAAGTAAGCATTCACTGTTGTACTTTTGATTTAATTTGACCAACAGCTGTACAAAAAAGAGTCTCTCCTCTTTGACCAAGTCTGACTTATGTGACTAGTTTTATGGTCCAGTTATGGATGAGGAGGTCTTCTCTGAGCCTCTGCCCCACATCAGTCACCACCAGCCGTGTGATTTGTGACAATTACACAAGCAACCTGGCATGACCTCCATTCTCCAGGCCCACGCCCCTCCTCGTAGTTTAGTTACCAGCTCAGATGACAGAACCATGCCAAGAGCAATATTCCTAGATTTTATTCCTTTTGATCCTTGGTTCAGCTTGATCTGGACAGACATCTTCAATTATACCTCCCAGGGCAGAGCTTTGGAACATTTTCTGCTCTACGTTTGTGGGGGCGAACATTTGGTGGTATCTGGACTGGACTGAGGGGGAAGTACAGAGGAATGCATGAGGTCCTGATCATGTTTGAAGGGAAGAGAACTTGATGTCTGGATTTTCACGTTCATTCAGAGAACAGTTTTAGAGGTACAGCTTTGGTAACCATGACTGATTGATAGGTGAAAATGAGCAGTACTTGCTGACAGGATGTCATTTATGACTTTGTGTTATTTAGATGATTCAGTTATAAAATAAAATATATAGTGATTCAATAATAAATATATTCTCAGTTTACTGTCTAGGTAAATCCTTTGTCACTATGTTTAGTTATGAAGAAGAACCAATGCAGTAGACAATTTGCATCCATTTACATCCTAGTTTTATGGTGTAGTTTGTTTCTGTCCATATAGTTTAGGGCATGTATGTTTGTTCTGTCCATATAGTTTAGGGTGTAGTTTGTTTCTGTCCCATATAGTTTAGGGTGTATTTGTTACTGTCCATATAGTTTAGGGTGTTGGTTTTGTTCTGTTCCCATATAGTTTAGGGTGTAGTTTGTTCTGTCCATAAGAGTTTTTAGGTGTAGTTTGTTCTGTCCATAGTTTAGGGTGTAGTTTGTTTTCTGTCCATATAGTTTAGGGGTGTAGTTTGTTATGTCCATATAGTTTTAGGGTGTAGTTTGTTTGTCCATATAGTTTATGGTGTGTTTTGTTCTGTCCATATAGTTTAGGGTGTAGTTTGTTCTGTCCATATAGTTTAGGTGTAGTTTTTGTCCATATAGTTTGGTGTGTTTAGTCATATATTTAGGGTGTAGTTTGTTATGTCCATATAGTTTAGGGTGTAGTTTGTTCTGTCCATATAGTTTTAGGGTTAGTTGTTCTGTTCCATATAGTTTAGGGTGTAGTGTTATGTCCATATAGTTTGGGGTGTAGTTTGTTCTGTCAATATAGTTTTAGGGTGTGGTTTGTCTGTCCATATAGTTTAGCGGTTGTGTTTTCGGGTATAAATTAGCTTTTCACTTCGTCTTAGACACTGAGCAATTCAGAACATAAAAATGATATCCACCGTGACTGTTTTACTGGAGGCCTATGTGTCAAGCAGCCACGGGTGGATAGGTATCGACTACGCCCGTAGATGTATGTATGAGTACTCCAGCATGACCATCTACACTGCGTGTCTTCTGACTTCTGAAACTTGTGAATGACTTTAAGTGGAATCCTCGACTAAGAGTCAAATACCGATCCCCGTGACAGGACCCACACGAAGGCAGCATCCGAGTTTTACGACCCCTGGGTGTAGCAGTATGAATCGGGTGATATCCCAGCTGCCCCTAAATATAGCTCTGCTCTGTAGCTGTAGTCATAGAAATATAATTACTAGAAAGTCAAAGCCCCTCCGACCACCTCAGAATGGGTACCTCATATGGCTGACATGGTATTACTCCTGTGGGTAAGTCAGTCAATAATGGCCGCTGGTCACCCATCACAGAATATTGACTTGAATTGGTAAACCTGTTCTAGTAGTTATATTTCTATGGCTGTAGTGCTGCTGTGTAACCTGACCTGGTTATGGCCCCTAGTGCCCCTGTACGGTACGTCGAGGCCATAAAATGATGGTTGTTCCTGGGTAGTGGGCACACAAGGACAGTCCTAACAGGCTGATAAGTCTACAACAGAGGGTTATATTTGGAGGAGGTGAAGCAGAGAGGTAGAGAATGTCTGACGTATTCTCCCCTCTTTATCGACAAGGGGTTGTTGAGGTGTGGAGGCAGAGAGAGAAGAAAAGTGGTGTGTGTGTGTGTGTGTGTGTGTGTGTGTGTGTGTGTGTGTGTGTGTGTGTGTGTGTGTGTGTGTGTGTGTGTGTGTGTGTGTGTGTGTGGTGTGTGTGTTGTGTGTGTGTGTGTGTGTGTGTGCACACTCTATCCCAGGTTTTTAGAAACTGGGGATTCCCCACTACACACACACACAAACACTATCTATGGTGGTGTTGTGAACCATGGCTAGGTGAAACAAACTGTATTTTCAGCAGTCTGTCTATTGTGAAGACTGATCATACTGTAGTAGCAGCTGTGATCAAATGCAATAAATAACATAGAATTCAAATGTGGAGGTTCACACACACACACACACACACACACACACACACACACACAGCGAGAGAATGCTAGAATGCTAATGAATGGGGACACTGCTAAATGTACCCCCTGGAGGAATTGTTCATCCCACAGCCATAGTACTGGATATAATATCTCTCATTCAACATCCCTCTTCTCTCCACTTACAGTATGTTCTGGGCTGGGAGACAGATAGACAGAATCTCTCTGGGTCTGGGAGACAGTAGACCGGTATCTCTCTGGGCCTGGGAGACGGATAGACAGGTATCTCTCTGGCCTGGAGACGGATAGACAGGATCTCTCTGGGCTGGGAGACGGATAGACATAGGTTTCTCTGGGCCTGGAAGACAGATAGACCGGTATCTCTCTGGGCCTGGAGACGATGAAGGATCTGGGCTGGGAGACAGATAGACAGAATCTCTCTGGGTCTGGGAGACGATAGACAGGATCTCTCTGGGCCTGGGAGACGATAGACGGTATCTCTCTGGGCCGGGAGACAGATAGACAGGAATCTCTCTGGGCCGGGAGACGGATAGACAGGATCTCTCTGGGCTCAGGGAGACGGATCGACCGGAATCTCTCTGGGCCTGGGAGACGGATAGACCAGGAATCCTCTCTGGGCTGGGAGACGGATAGACAGAATCTCTCTGGGCCTGGAAGACAGGATGGACAGGAATTCTCTCTGGGCCTGGGAGACAGATGGACAGGAATCTCTCTGGGCCTGGGAGACAGATAGACAGAATCTTCTGGGCTGGGAGTACATAGAGGTATCTCTATGAATATCCTCCTGCAGCTTCTATGAGAGGCTTGTTGGTAGCCACGCAGCCTGTGGCTGAGTTGGGAGAAAGGTGCTTGCAGTACAACTGATACTGGCCACTTTTATATGTTTACATATCTCACATTACTCATCTCATATTATATACTGTATACTGTATCCTTCACTATCTGTTCTTTTATATCTAGTACATCTTAGCCCTCTGTCACTGCTCATCCATATATTTTATACTTATATATTCTCATCCTATTCCTTTACTAATTGTGTGTATTTTAGAGGTTTTTGTTGTGGAGTTGTTGATTTGGTTTTTTTATTGTTAGATATTGGGTTTTTTTGTGGAGTTGTAGATATTACTGTTAGATACTGTCAGATCTAGAAGCATAACCATTTCTAAAACACTCGCATAACATCTGCTAACCATGTGTATGTGACCAATAACATCTGCTAACATGTGTATGTGACCAATAACCTCTGCTAACCATGTGTATTGACCAATAACTATCTGCTAACCATGTGTATGTGACACCATCACATCTGCATCCATGTGTATTGCCAATAACATCTGTTAACCATGTGTATTGACCAATAACATTGGCTCCACCATGTTGTACTCTGACCAAATAACAATGTGCTAACATTGGTCCATGTGACCAATAAATCTGCTAACACATGTGTATGTGAACCAATAACATTTGCTAACCATGTGTATGTGACCAATACCATCTGCTAACCAATGTGTCTATGTGACCAATAACATCTGCTACCATGTGTACTTGACCAATAATATCTGCTAACATGTGTATGTGACCAATAACATCTGCTAACCATGTGTATGTGACCATAACATCTGCTAACCATGTGTATGTGACCAATAACATCTGCTAACCATGTGTATGTGACCATACATTTGCTAACCATGTGTATGTGACCAATAACATCTGTTCAACCATGTGTACATGTGACCAATAACATCCTCTATACGCATGTGTATGTGAAACCATAACATTGGCTACCCAATGTGTATGTGACCAATCAACATCTGCTGACCATGGTGTATGTGACCCATAACATTGGCTAACCATGTGTATGTGACCAATAAACATCTGCTGAACCCATGTGTACCTGACCAATAACATCTGCTAACCATGTGTATGTGACCAATAAACATCTGCTAACCATGTGTATGTGACCAATAACATCTGCTAACCATGTGTATGTGACCAAAAAATCCTCTAACCATGTGTATGTGACCAATAACATCTGCTAACCATGTGTACTTTGACCAATAACATCTGTAACCATGTGTATGTGACCAATAACAATTGCTAACCATGTGTCTGTGACCAATAACATCTGTAAACTGTGTATGTGACCAAAACATCTGCGACCATATTACTTGCCATAACCGTAATTTGTATGTGACCAATAACATCTGCTAACCATGTGTATGTGGACCAATAACATTTGCTAACCATGTGTATGTGACCAATAACATCTGCTAACCATGGTATGTGACCAATAACATCTGCTAACCATGTGTATGTGACCAATAATATCTGCTAACCATGTGTATGTGACCAATAACATCTGCTAACCATGTGTATGTGACCAATACATCTGCTAACCATGTGTATGTGAAACCAATTAACATCTGCTAACCATGTGTATGTGACCAATAAACATTGCTAACCATGTGTTGTACAATAACATGCTAACCATGTGTATGTCACCAAAACATTTGATTTTATTTTGATTGGATTTGACATCACAAAGGGTTGTTTTCCTCAGTTTATACAACAGAACATTCACTTCTACTCATCCTCTGGCTTTGTTATCACATACTGTATGCTGCCACCTGACTGACTTTTCATAGTTTCATTTCATAGTTGTTGTTTCTTATGCGTTAGAATCCATTAGTCATTTATTTCTAGATTTGACACCCATCCCTGTAGACCCCAGCAATAGAGAGATGAGACCAGCGCTGATTGAAATGACCCTTGATGTAGCATGGTGGTAATTGGCACTGTAAAAGCTCTACTGGAACGTTTACAACACGCAACGGTCAGCACCTTCTTGTCCATTCAGTTACATTTAAAGGGCGTATTGGCACGGGAAACATATTGTTTACATTGCCAAAGCAAGTGAAAATGGATATAAACAGTCACACACACACGTTTTGTCCTAAAACAGGATTTACAATCTCAGGAAGTAGTGCACCATGTAGGAATAGGGAACCATTTGGGATGCAGAGCCATAGAGGGGGTCAGCAAGCCATAGAGGGGGTCACAGCAGATAAGTAAATATGCCACTTTTAGACTGTGATTGCAAATCATGTTTTAGCACATATGAACCTTTCCCAATTTCCCCCCCACCAGCCCATCTGTCATGCCAGTTTAAAACCAGTCCATATATGCAAGATTCACTAGCAGAGACTGACTTCAGACCTGCTGTTTCTCTCCACAGAGGAGGAGGTGGAGGATGTCCTGAGCAACATCCTGAGAGACAGATCACACATCGACGAGACACTGAGGCTGGCCTCTTGAGGAGAACGCAGCAGAAAACATCATGGTAAATAATACGTTAAATATATTACTGAGGCCAGAGTTGTTCCTGGTCAGGTCACGTGGTAAATAAAAACTCCTGTCCCTAAATATCAAGTATGATCACATCTTAATAGGCTGTAGAGCTTTAGATATTGTTGACGTTATCAAATGTCATTGTTGAGCATTAGCATTATTACCAAAGATATTGTGAGATACAAGAAGACATGCAGTAGAGCGCTTTGAGATATTCACGAGACATGTTTGCACCTGGTGTGACATGGGACATGTACCAAATAGCACCCTATTCCTGTGTAGTGCACTTCCTTGAGCAGGGCCCATATGGCTCTGATCAAAGATGCACTAAATGAGGAATATGATGCCATTTGGATGAGAATTGGTTCTGAATGTGTCCGCCTTATGTCTATTAATTACCTGTCAAATGCCAGTATGGTATTACAGAGAAAAAGGCATATTTCTGTTCAGATAAATGTACTCAGTATGTTCCCAGTCCTGCTCTGATGTGTCATTATACTAATCTATGGGTTAATGAAGCACATCAATAGAAAGTAATGATGGGTGATCCTCTATGGGTCTGTGGGTACTTGCCTGTGTATGAGCTGCCACCCAAATTACACCCTAGTCTGTATATAGTGCACTACTTTCACCAGGCTCATAGGTCTCTGGTAAAAAGTAGGCACTATATAACGAATAGGGTGCTTTTGGCACGCACCCTATAGCTTTAGTTAGAGAAAGAAACACGTGGTGCCAGAGCCTTAATGGACCTCTTCTCATTAGCGCTAATGGGTACATCGTTAGTGTTAACGAGTCCCAAATCTTCTGTTTTTAATCTGTTTTCCTTTTTCTCCTCTCCCTCCCCCTCTCTCTCTCTCTCTCATCCCTCTCTCTCTCTGAACCCTCCAACTCATTCTCCATTCCATAATGACTTGTTTGTCATTTAATCTAACCTTTTCTTACCGTTCTACCGCTCCTGTTTAACTGAAACTCCTGTACTCTACCCTCTCTTTCTCCTTTCTTTCATCTACACTCCTTATCATCTTATTATGTTTCCTTCTTACCTTACATGCCCTGTGTCTTACCTTCTCTTACCGTTCTACCTTTCCTCTTTACATAAACCAACTCTACCTCCCTCCCTCTCTTCATGTACCATCTACATTCCTTCCTTCTACCATGGATACCAGGGTTCAAATACTTTGACTCTTGGGGGTGCCCAATACCACACTTAAAATATATAGACTCTTGGGGTTGCCCGAAGCCACTTGGGGGTGCCTGACATTGATATTTTTGACAATTATGGGGGGCTTACATTGATGTTTAAATTCATATGGTGGCCCTAATTTTATGGGGGATGCCCAGCCTCTCCTATCCCCCGCTGTCATTGAACCCTGTTCTTACCATCCTCCCCTCATTCTCTCTCTTTCTCTCCCCCTCCAGCTGCTATCAGAAGTTACGTAAGATCTACCACTCAGCCATCAAGCCCATGGAACAGGCCTATAGTACAACGAGCTCAGCGCACATTGAGATCTACAGGTACAGTGAGGCTTTGCTTGCACACTGCCACCGCTTCAAGTTGTTAGTGTGTGTGGCTTGATCTCAGATCTGTTTGTGCTATCATGTCACCTTTTCATTTATTAGTTGACATGATAGCACAAACAGATCTGGGATCAGGCTAAGTGTGTGTAATGTGTGTGACTGGTTTCCCTGTTTGGGTTGACATGGTGACTGAGGGTTTGAATCCTAGCTAGTGGTCTGTGCACTTAACTTGAACTTTTGCATAAATCCTGCATAGAAGTCAACTTGAGTGGCGTACACGGACCTCAAGTTAGCATTGGACCTGACTGCTGACTGATCTGTTTCCGCACAACACACCTCCTCATAGGATGGAGCAAAGAGAAATCTTTGCAATCGTCTCCTACGGCTGCGCATACTCTGTCAAGGATGATTACTGTATCGATGCTTTTATATCCTATGGAAAGAACCCACCGCCATAGATGTTTTAATACAATGAGTGTCTCGAAGACTACATCAGTTATAGTATATCCATTGTCCTATAAATGGGTTTGTACATGTCTATGTAAAGCCATGATTAGTATAAGACCTAACCATTACTGTTCGAATAGAGCCATTCATACAAAATAGTACATGAACGTAACCAGATAATAATCAATGCCTAGCTATACATACAATCAATTATCATGTATTAGCTGGAATAGAGCCTATACATACAGCTCACTTATCATTGTCTTACTGGAATAGGAGCCATACTAAATACAATCAATTATGCATGATTACTCGGATAGAGCCATAAAACAGAGCAATATTAATCATGTATTACTGGAATGAGCCATATACATACAATATTATCATGTGATACTGGAATAGAGGCATATAACCATACAATCAATATTCATGTATCTACTGGATAGCAGCACAGTAATACATACAATCAATTATCATCGTATTACTTGGAATAGAGCCATATACAAACAATCAAATTATCAGTATTACTGGCGCATAGAGACATGATAACCTACAATCAATTATCATGTATACTGGGAATAGCATGCATATACATACAATCAATTCATCATGGATTTACTCGGAAAAGAGCCATTATCCATACAATCAATTATCAGGTATTACTCGGAAATAGAAGCCATATATAATACAATCAAGTTATCATGTATTCTTGGAATAGAGCCATATACATACAATCAATTATCATTCATACTGGTAAAGAGCCATTAACCATACATCAATTAATAATGTATTACTGGAATAGAGCCATATACATACATCAAGTATCATGTAATTACTGGAAAGAGCAATACATAACAATCAATTATCCATGTATCACTGAATAGAGCCAGTATAGCATACAATCATTATCATGTATTAACTGGAATAGAACATACATCAATACAGATGACGTAAACATTTAACATCAATATCATGTAGTTACTGGAATAGAGCCATATACATACAATCAATTATCATGTATTACTGGAATAGAGACTACATTATAATATCAATTGATACTAATAAGACATAATACAATTCAATATGTATTACTGGAATAGACCATATAATAACCAATCAATTACTGGTATTACTGGAATAGAAGGCCAATAATCGTATACAATGCACTATCATGTACTTACTGGAATTCGAGCCATCATACATACAAGCAATTATCATGTATTACTGGAATAAGCCATTCATACTAATATCATTATCCGAAACTACAATACGAATGTGAGAGGTCATGTATTACTGGAATCAGAGCCATATACATACAATCAATTATCCATGTATTACTGGAATAAGACTCATATAATACATCATTCATGAGTCTGATAGGATATAACATACAATCAAAGTGATTACTGGAATAGAGCCATAGTAAATACAATCAATTTTCAATATTACTGGAAGCCATAATACATATGAAGCGTGCAATAGAGCTTACATACATCCAATTATCACGTATACTGGAAGTAAGCCATATAACATACCCATCAATTATCATTCGTATTACTGGATAGAGCCAATACTATAACAACAAAACAATCAATGTATCGAATGATTACTGAATATGAGCCTATACATACATCAATTATCATGTATTACTGAAAAGCCATACAACAATTCAGATAGGAATAGCCATTAATACAATAAATCAATCGAATGGCATTATCATAAAATTGTATACTGGAATAACCATACATATAATATCGGAATAGAGCCATATACATTCAATCAATATCATATTCTTGAAAGAGCTATACATACAATGGTATGTCATGGGTCTGGAATAGAGGCCATATATGTTGTCATACAATCAAGTTATCATGTATATCTGGAATAGAGCAATTATCAACATCACAATCACATGTATTCTGATGGTTATTAACAATCAAATTACATGGAATTACATATCTTGCTATTGCCATGAAAACCTGAATAGCTATAATGCAAGTATACACTGCACTATTCACTGGATGCAACCACTGGAGAGGATGCCCTTTTTATGGTAAGTATCAACTGGAACGGAGATCATATGGTCTTTTGATCGGTTAAAGTGTATTCCACACTGGAGACTAGGGTATGCGCTCTTTATACGTAAAGTATTCCCATCATGTGAGACTGGAGAGGTAGTCACTGTCTTATTTATAAAGGGTATTCCAACTGAACGTTGAGAGGTTGCTGTTGATCCATGGTAATATCCAATGTGGAGGGAGTAGGCGAGTCCGATATCTTGACCTGTATCAAGGTTATTCCCATGCTGAGTTACGTGGAAGACCTTATAATGACAAGTCACTTCATCGTTTATCTGGATAAGAAGATATCAACATCAATCAATTCTGTGAGACTGGAAAGACTTATGCTCACTAATCAATTCTATGATCCTAGGTTAATAGGTCATACCACTACAACATGTGAGTTACTGAATGCTATGCATACAACAAATATCTGTTCTTATCTGATCAAGGGTATCCACATCTGTGATCTGAAGGTTGCCGTCCGTTTCGAAATCCTGGAAAGTGGTTACTTCCCAATGGATGGAAAGTTATGCCACCACTGCTTTGATCCTGGTAAGGTATCCACTGTAGACGTGAAGCGTTCTGTCTTATTAAGGTATCCCACACTGTGAACGGAGGTCGTCGTTGATCGGGAAGGTATTCGTGAGACGTGGAGAGGTGGCGTCCTGTTCTTTGATCCTGGTAAGGGTACCAAATTAGTGGAGGTTGCGTCCTTCTTATTCAGAGTTCCCATTGACGTGAGTTATGCGTCTGTCTCTGAAAGGTCCCCTGTAGAGTGAGAGGTTTGCGCGTCACTGTTCTGTGATCCGGTAAAGGTTATTCCCACACTGTGAGCGTGGAGAGGTAGGCGTCCTGTTCTTTGACTCCTGGTAAGTAGGGTATTCCCACACTGTGAGACGTGGAAGGATTATGCGTCCCTTCTTTATCCTGTAAAGGGTTCCCACACTGTGAGACGTGGAAGGGTATGGCGTCCTGTTCTCTTGATCCTGGTAAGGGTATTCCCAACTGTGAGACGTGGAGAGGTTATGGCGTCCTGATTCTTTGATCCTGTAAAGGGTATTCCCCCACACTGTGAGACGTGGAGAGGTATGGGTCCTGTTCTTGATCCTGGAAAGCGGTATTCCCACACTGTGATGACGTGGAGAGGTTATGGGCGTTCCTGTTCTTTGATCCTGGTAAAGGGTATCCCACACGTGGAGACGTGGAGAGTATGGCGTCCGTTTCTTTATTCCTGGTAAAGGGTATGTCCACAATCTGTGAGACGTGGAAGAGGTATGGCGTCTGTTCTTGATTCCTGTAAAGGGTATTCCCACAACTGTGAGACGTGGAGAGGTTATGGGCTCCTGTTTCTTGATCTAAGTATCCCATGGAGCGTTGGAATAGGGTCGTTGATCTGAAGGTTCCCACACTGTGAGACGTGGAGAAGGTTACTGGCGTTCCTGTCTTTGACCTGTATAAGGGATTCCCACCACTGTGAGACGTGCGAGAGGTAGCTGGTGCGTCCTGTTCTTTGATCCTGGAAGGGTATTCCCCACCTCTGTGAGACCTGGAGAGTTACTGGGCGTCCTGTTCTTTGCATCCTGGTAAAGGGTATTCCGCCACTGTGAGACGTGGACGAGGTAGTGGCGTCCGTGTTCTCTTTGATCCTGGTAAAGGGTATTCCCACACTGTGAGACGGTGGAAGAGGTATGGCGTCCTGTTCTTTGATTCCTGGTAAGGGTATTCCCACACTGTGAGACGTGGAAGAGGTAGTCGGCGTCCTGTTCTTTATCCTGGTAAAGGGATTTCCCACACTGTAGACGTGGAGAGGTGTGGCGTCCTGTTCTTTGACTCCTGGTAAAGGGATCTCCCACACTGTGAGGACGTGGAGAGGTATGGGCGTCCTGTTCTTTGATCCTGGTAAAGGGTATTCCCCACACTTGAGAACGTGGAGAGGTATGGCGTCTGTTTCTTTGATCCTGGTAAAGGTTTTCCACACTGTGGAGACGTGGAAGAGGTATGGCGTCTGTTCTTTGACCTGGTAAAAGGGGTACAGTAGGAATACCACTTGGATGTTTTCTCTTCATCCCCTTTTTTTCTTTTCTTCGTCTTCTTTCTTCACCATGTTCAACTTTTTTGTTTTAAATATTTTTTAAAGAAGGTTTAAAAGTTTAAGTACCTTAATATAACTCTTATTGGCAGTATTGTTATAGATGTTGACTAAGCAGGAATATTATAACCCTGCATTCTAATCCTTAGCATAGCCCTAAGGCGTTAGACCAAGGCATTATAATGCATATAAAGAGGGTAATTCATAGGCTGTGTTTCAATGTTATTTTTTATAACATGTCTTCCTGGGGGATGGCTTTCAACTCCCCTTGGCAAACCTGCAGACTCAACTACACTCGCCCCTTGGTTCAACACTGTGCATGACGCCAACTGCATCGCCGCCCTTGGTCAACCTGTGCAGACCCAACTGCACTCC
>NW_019946059.1:0-21118 GCF_002910315.2 Salvelinus sp. IW2-2015
TTCCCTCTCTCATCCCTCCTTCACTTTTCTTTCATTTCCTCCCTTTCCCTCTTCTCATCCTCAGTCCCTCTCTCATTCCTCCTTCCCTCTCTCATCCTCTCTTCCCTCTCTTCATCCCTCCTCCCTTCTCTCATCCCTCCTTCACCTTTCTCATCCGCTCCTCTCCCTCTGTTCATCCCTCCTTCCCTCTTTTCATTTCCTCCTTTTTCCCTCTCTCATCCTCTCATTCCCTCTCTCATCCCTTATTCCCTCTCTCGATCCCTCTTGTGCCCCTCTCTCATTCCTGCCTTCCCCCTCTCTCATCCCTCTTTCCCTCTCTCATCCTTCCTCTCCTCTCTCATCCCTCCCTCCTTATCCCTTTTTCTTCATCCCTGCCTTCCCTCTTCTCATCCCCTCCCTGCCTCTCTCATTCCTCTTGCCCTCCTCTCAATCCCTCATTCCCTCTTCTCATCCCTCTTTCCCATCTCTCATCCCTCTTTCCTCCTCTACATTGCCTCCTGCCCTCTTCTCATCCCTCCTTTTCCCTCTCTCAATGCCTTTTCGCTTCCTCTCTCATCCCCCCCCTCCTTTCCCTTTTCTTCATCCTCCTTCCCTTCTCTCATCCCTCCTTCCTCTCTCATACCCTGCTTCGCCTGTTCTTCATCCCTCCTTTTCCCTCTCTTCATTCCTCCTTCCCTCTCTCATCCCTCCCTTCCCTCCCTCATTCCTTCCTGTCCCTCTCTCATCCCTCTTTCCCTCTGCTGCAGTCCCTCCTTCCCTTTCTCCATCCTCTCTTCCTTCTCTCATTCCCTCCTTCCCTTCTCATCCCTCTGCCCTCTTCTTCATCCCTCGCTTCCCTCTTCTCATCCCTCCTTCCGCTGTTCTGCATCCCTCCTTCCTCTCTCATCCCTCCTTGCTCTCTCAGTTTCCCTCTTTCCCTCTCTTGCAGGTCCCTCCTTCCCTTTTCTCATCCCTCCTTCCGCTCTCTCATCCCTCCTTGCCCTTTCTCATCCCTCCTTCCCCTCTCTCATGCCCTTCCTTCCCTCTTCTCATCCTCCTTCCCCTCTCATCCTCCTTTCCCTTTCTCATCCCTCCTTCCCTCTCTCATCCCTCCTTCCCTTTCTCATCCTCCCTCTCTCATCGCCTCCTTCCCTCTCTCATCCCTCCTCCCTCTCTCATTCCTTCCTTCGCCTTCTCTCATCCCTCATCCACTCTCTCATCCCTCGTTTTTCCCTCTCTCATTCCCTCTTTCCCTCTCTCATCCCTCTTTCCCCTCGTCTTCATCCCTCTTTCCCGTCTCTCATCCTTCCTTTCCCGTCTCTTCATCCCTCCCTCCTTTCCCTATTCTCATCCCTCCTTCCCTCTTCTCATCCCTCCTTCCCTTTTCTCATTCCTCCTTCCCTGCTCTTCATCCCTCATTCCCTCTCTCATCCCTCTGCTTTCCCTCTCTCATCCCTCTTTCCCTCTCTCATTCTCCTCCTTCCCTGCTCTCATCCCTCTTTCCCTCTTCACTCCTTCCTTTCCCTCTCTCATCCCTCCTTCCCTCGTCTCATCCCTCCTTACCCTCTCTCATTCCACTCCTTCCCTCTCCCATCCCCCTTCCCTCTCTCATCCCTCTTTCCCTTTCTTATTCCTCCTTCCCTCTCTCATTCCCTCTTTCCCTCTCTCATCGCTCCTTCCCTTTCTCAATCCCTTCCTTCCCTTTTCTCATCCCTCCTTCCCTTTCTCATTCCTCCTTCCCTCTCTCACTCCCTCATTCCCTCTCTTCTCCGCTCTCTTCCCTCTTTTCCCTCCTTCGCCTTCTCTCATTCCCTCCTTTCCTCTCTTTCTTCTCTCTCTTTCCCCTCTCTCATCCTGTCCCTTCCTCTCCTCATCCGCCGTCCCTCTCTCATCCCTCCTTCCATCTCTCATTCCCTCCTTCCCTTCTCTTCATCCCTGCCTTCCCTTTCTCATCCCTCCTTCCCTCATTCTCATCCCTCGCTTCCCTTTCTCATCCCTCTCTCTCTTCTCTCATTCCTCCGTCCCTTCTCGTCATCCCTGCCTTCCCTTCTCTCATGGCCCTCCTTCCCTCTCCCATCCGCTCACTTCCCTCTTCTCATTCCCTTTTCCCTTTCTTTATTCCTCCTTCCCTCTCTCATCCCTCTTTCCCTTCTTCTCATCCCTGCCTTTCCCTTTGCTCATCCCTTCGTTTCCCTTTCTCAAATCCCTTCCTTCCCTCTCTCATCCCTCCTTCCCTCTCTCATCCCTCCGTTCCCTTTTTCAAATCCTCCTTCCCTCTCTCAAATAACTCCTTCCTTTCTCATCCCTCCTTCCCTCTTCTCATTCCCTCTTCCCTCTCTCATCCCTCCTTTCCCTCTCTTCATCCTCCCTTCCCTTCCATCCCTCTTCCCTCTCTCATCCCTCCGTCCCGGTTTCTTCATCCCTTCCTTCCCTTTCTTCTCATTCCCCTCCTTCCCTTTCTTCATCCCTCCTTTCCCTCTCATCCCTAACCTTCCCCTCTCTCAATCCCTTCCTTCCCTCTCTCCATCCCCTCCTTTCCCTCTCATCCCTCCTTCCCTCTTCTGCATCCCTCCTTCCCTTTTCTCATCCCTCCATTTCCCTCTCTCGATTCCTCCTTCCCTCTCTCATTCCCTCCTTTCCCCCTCTCAATCCCTCCTTCCCTTTCTCATCTCTCTCCTTTCTCTTCCTCTTCTCCTCCTCTCTCATTCTTCTCTCCTTCTTCTTCTCTCTCTTCTTCCTCTCTTATCCCTCCCTTCTCTTTATCCTCTCTTCCCTTTCTCATCCCTCCTTCCCTCTCTCATCCCTCCTTCCCTTCTCATATCTTTCCCTCTTCTCATCCCTTCTCTCTCCCTCCTTCCTCTCTTCTCATCCCTCTCCTTCTTCCTTTCTGCATCCCTCTTCTTCCTCTCTCTCATCCCTCCTTCTCCTTTTCATCTCCTCCTTATCTTCTCTCATTCCGCCTTCCCTCTCTCATCCCTCCTTTCCCTCTCTCATCCCTCCTTTCCCTTTCTCATCCCTCCTTCCCTCTTCTCATCCCTCCTTCCCTCTCTCATCCCCTCCTTCCTCTCTCATCCCTCCTTCCCTCTCTCATTCCCTCCTTCGCCTCTCTCATCCCTATATTCTCTGCTCGGTGGAAGCCATAGGGCTGGCAGATGTTTATCACTGGGCCCAAAGCAAAGCTAGGCTTAAGGCTCACACACACACACTATCTCGCTGTTGTCTCCCGCGTAAATGGGCCTACTGGCCGGCACCGTGCAGCATCAGCATCAGCCAAGTTGCTGGCATGAGTCCTCTGCTCTCCTCTCTCCTCCTCCCCTCTCCTCTCTCCTCCTCCTCGCTGTCCCATCCCCTTCTATCCTCCTCTCCTATTTGCCACTCCCCTTCTCTCCTCTCTCCTGCCTCTCCTCGTCTCCTCCTCTCCTTCTCTCCTCTGTCCTCCTCTGCCTGTCCCCTCCCTTTGTCTTTCCTCCTGCTCCTATCCACTCCACTTCTCTCCTCCTCTCATGTCCCCTCCTCTCTCCTCCCCTTCCCTCTCCTGTCCCCTTCCCTTTTTCTCCTCTCTCCGTCTCCTCATCTTCCTCTCTCCTCCTCTCCTATCCCTATCTCCTCTCTCCTGCTCTCCTGTCCCTCCCCTTCTGCTCCTCTCTGCCTCCTCGCATGTCCCCTCCCTCTCTCCTTCCTCTCCTCTCTCCTCTCTCTCCCTCTCCTCTCCTCTCTCTCTTCTCTTCTCTCCTTTCTCCTATCATCCTTTCCCCTCGCCCTCCTCTCTCTTCCTCCTGCTCTCCTCCTCTCCTCTTCCTGTCCTCTCCTCTCTCCTTCTCTCCTCTCTATCTCTCCCCTCCCCTCCTCCTGACCCCTCCCTCTCCTCTTGTACCAACTGAGCCACTACACTCCCACTCTCTGTCAGTCATTCCCTTTAGATATATTAGAGGAGAGTGAATAGATCTGTATAGCAGCATGTCCGTCCCCCTCTAGCTCTCAGGTTTATCCTCTTCATTATTGGAATCAGCCAGGCAAGCTAGTAATAACACAAACATAGACCTGTAGAGTTGCACCGAAGGGTAGCGTCTCTCTCTCTGCTCTCTCTCTCTCTCTTCGTTCTCTCTCTTCTCCTCTCTCTCTTCTCTCTCTCTCTCTCTCTCTTTCTCTCTCTCTTCTCTCTCTCTCTCTCTCTCTCTCTCTCTCTCTCTTCTGTCTTCTTCTCTGCGCTCTCTGCTCTCTCTCTCTGTCTCTGTCTCTCTCTCTTGTCTCTCTCTCTGCTCTCTCTCTCGTCTCTCTCTCTCTTCTTGCTCTCTCTGCCTTCTGCTCTCTCTCCTCTCTTCTGCTCTCTCTCTCTCTCGTCTCTCCTCTCGTCTCTCTCTCTCTCTCTCTCTCTCTCGTCTCTCTCTCTCTCTCTCTCTCTCCTCTGCTCTCTCTCTCTCTCTCTCTGCTCTGTCTCTCTGCTCTCTCTCTCTCCTCTGTCTCTGTCTCTGGTCTCTGTCTCTGTCTCTCTCTCTCTCTCTCTCTGTTCTCAATTTAATTCAAAGGGCTTTTATTGGCATGAGAAACATGATGATTTACTTTTGCCAAAGCAAGTGAAATAGATAATAAACAGAAAGTGAAATAAACAATATAAATGACAGTAGAACATGTACACTCACAAAAGTTCCAAAGGAATAGAGACATGTTCAAATGTTATATTATGGATATTCAGAAAGTATTCAGACTCCCTTGACTTTTTTCCACATTTTGTTACGTTACAGCTTTATTTCTAAAAATTATTTCAATCGTTTTTTCCCTCATCATATCTTACACAAAATACCCCATAATGACAAAGCAAAAAACAGTTTTTTTGAAATTGGTGGCGAATGTTACTAAAAAGGTAAAACTGAAAATCCCATTTACGTAAGTAGTCTCAGACACCTTCACTCCCAGTACTTGTGAAGCAGCTTTGGCAGCGATTACAGCGGTTGAGTCTTCTTGGGTATGACGCTATAAGCTTGGCACACAGCCGGTATTTGGGGAGTTTCTTTCCCATTCTTCCTCTAACAGATCCTCTCAAGCTCTGTCAGGTTGGATGGGGAGCGTCGCTGCACAGTATTGTACAGCGTCTCTCCAGAGATGTTCGATCAGGTGTTCAAGTCCGAGCTCTGGCTGGGCCACTCAAGGACATTCAGAGACCTTGTCCCGAAGCCACTCCTGTGTTGTCTTGGTGCTGTGTGCTTAGGGGTCGTTGTTCCTGTTGGACAGGTGAACCTTCGCCCCCAGTCTTGAGGTCCGGAGTGCTTTGCGAAGCAAGGTTTTTCATCTCTCGCTTATTTCTCCGTTATCATTCCCTTGATCCTGGACTAGTCCTCCCATCCCCGCCGCTGAAAAACATGCCCCACAGCATGATGCTGCCAACGACCATGCTTCACCGTAGGGGCATGGTGCCAGGTTTCCTCCAGACGTGATGCTTGGCTGTCAGGCCAAAGAGTTCAATCTTGGTTTCATCAGACCAGGAGAATCTTGTTTTCTCGTGGTCTTGAGAGTCCTTTAGGTGCTTTTGACAAGACTCCAAGCGGGCTGTCCATGTGCCTTTTACTGAGGAGGGGCTGTCCATAGGCTTCCATCGGGCCACTCTACCATAAAGGCCTGATTTCGTGGAGTGCTGCAGAGATGGTTGTCCTTCTGGAAGGTTCTCCCATCTCCAGAGCTCTGTCAGAATGACCATCGGTTTCCTGGTCACCTCCCTGCCTGACCAAGGCACTTCTCCCCCGATTGCTCAGTTTGGCCGGGCGACCAGCTCTAGGAAGAGTCTTGGTGGTTTCAAACTTCTTCCATTTAAGAATCATGGAGGMCACTGTGTTCTTGGGGACCTTCAATGCTACAGAAATGTTTTGATTCCCTTCCCCAGATCTGTGCCTCGACACAATCCTGTCTTGGAAATCTACGGGCAATTCCTTCGACCTCATGGCTTGGTTTTTTGCTCTGACGTGCACTGTCATCTGTGGGACCTTATGTAGACAGGTGTGTGCTTTTCCAAATCATGTCCAATCAATTGCATGTACTACAGGTGGACTCCAATCATGTTGTAGAAACATCTCAAAGATGATCAATGGAAGCAGGATGCACCTGAGCTAAATGTAGAGTCTCAAAGCAAAGAGTCTGAATACTTATGTAAATAAGGTATTTCTGTTTTGTTTTTTTTATGTCTGAAAACCTGTTTTCGCYTTGTCATTATKGGGTAATGTGTGTAGATTAATGAGGGAACATTTTTTATTTAAACCATTTTAGAGTAAGGCTGTAACGTAACAAAATGTGGAAAAAGTCAAGGGGTCTGAACACTTTCCAAATGCAGTGTAGGTATAGTTTTTTGTTTGCTCTAGGGCAACGGTGTCTAGATGGAATTTTTGTATTTGTGGTCCTGGCAACGGAACCCTTTTCTCTGGAATTAGTATACACAGAAGAAGCTCTTCACTAGCACGTGGAGGTGGAGAGAAAATGGGTCACGACAAAAACAACAATCAAAAAACATTCATGGTGTATGCTTGGATGTGTACGGTCGGTCCCCCTCCTCGAGCGCACAGCGAGCAGCCATTGAGACGAAGCGCAGAAGCTTTTAAGTACCACAGGATGAGTTTTAGTGAAAGYCTGACACCTCAGCAGKAAGATAGGAGGATTTKTKGGGTYGTTGTCATATTTTTCGGACGACTAGACGAGAAGCGGCTTGGAGATTTTAGCTTTAGGTTGTCACATTGCAGCGTGACTTTGCAAAACGCGTTTCACAAATAACAGTGACATGTAACGTTAAACCCAAAACTTCCTCCACTCGAAAAACCACTGTGAAATACATTGGAACATGAATACTGTACTCTGGATGGGTAAACTGTACATAGGCCAAGCTGTTATCTACACTATTACACAGGAATCATTTAAGACACCAAGCTGTTATCTACACTATTACACAGGAATCATTTAAGACAACCAAGCTATGTCTAATATTACACAGGAATCATTTAGAGACAACAAGCTGTTAGTCTCACTATATTAACACAGGAATCATTTAAGACACCAAGCTGTTATCTACACTATTACAGGAGATCATTTAAGAAACCAAGCTGTTATCTACACTATTACACAGGAATCATTTAAGACAACCAAGCTATTGTCTACCACTATTACCAGGAATCATTTAAGACACCAAGCTGTTCACACTATTACCAGGAATATTTAAGACAACCAAGCTGTTATTACACTATTACACAGGATCATTTAAGACAACCAAGCTGTTATCTACACTATTACACAGGAAATCATTAAGACAACCAAGCTGTTATCTACACTATTACACAGGAATCATTTAAGACTATTAGACAAGATAGAATCAAACTTGATGTTTCTTAAAAAGGTCTTGACTTCACATTGTCAAGTCGACATTCACCTATCATTGGAGATGGAAGGATATCCAGTGGGAGAACAAGTATTTGATACACTGCCGATTTTGCAGCTTTTCCTACTTACAAAGCATGTAGAGTCTTGTAATTTTTATCATAGGTACAACTTCAACTGTGAGAGACGGAATCTAAAAACAAAATCCAGAAAATCCACATTGTATGATTTTTAAGTAATTCATTTGCATTTTATTGCATGACATAGTTATTTGATCACCTACCAACCAGGTAAGAAATTCCGGCTCTCACAGACGTGTTAGTTTTTCTTTAAGAAGCCCTCCTGTTCTCCCACTCATTACCTGTATTAAACTGCACTGTTTGAACTCGTTTACCTGTATAAAAGACACCTGTCCACACACTCATCAAACAGACTCCAACCTCTCCACAATGGCCAAGCCAGAGAGCTGTGTAAGGACATCAGGGATAAAAATTGTAGACCTGCACAAGGCTGGGATGGGCTAAGGACATAGGGCAAGCAGCTTGGTGAGAAGGCAACAACTGTTGGCGGCAATTTAGAAATAGAAAAGAAATAGAAGAAGTTCAAGATGATGGTCAATCACTCGTCTGGGGCTCCATGCAAGATCTCACCTCGTGGGCCATACATGATCATGAGGAGGTGAGGATCAGCCCAGAACTACACGGCAGGACCTGGTCAATGACCTGAAGAGAGCTGGACCACAGTCTCAAAGAAAACCTTATGTAACACACTACGCCGTCATAGATTAAAATCTGCAGCGCACACAAGGTCCCTGCTCAAGCAGGCGGCATGTCAGGCCGTCTGAGTTTGCCAATGACGCATCTGGATGATCCAGAGGAGGAATGGGAGAAGGTCATGTGGTCTGATGATTCAAAAATAGAGCTTTTTGGGTCTAAACTCCACTCGCCGTGTTTGGAGGACGAAGAAGGGATGAGTACAACCCAAGAACACCATCCAACCGTGAAGCATGGAGGTGGAAACAATCATTCTTTGGGGATGCTTTTTGCAAGGGGACAGGACGACTGCACGTATTGAGGGGAGGGATGGATGGGGCATGTATTGCGAGATCTTTAGCCAACAACCTCTTCCCTCAGTAAGAGCATTGATGATGGGTCGTGGCTGGGTCTTCCCGCATGACAACGACCCGAAACACACAGCCAGGGCAACTAAGGAGTGGCTCCGTAAGAAGTGATCTCAGGTCCTGGAGTGGCCTAGCCAGTCTCAGACCTGAACCAATAGAAAATCTTTGGAGGGAGCTGAAAGTCCGTATTGCCCAGCGACAGCCCGAAACCTTGAAGGGTCTGGAGAAGGTTTGTATGAAGGAGTGGCCAAAATCCTGCTGCAGTGTGTGTGCAAACCTGGTCAAGAACTACAGGAAACGTATGATCTCTGTAATTGCAACAAAGGATTCTGTACGCAAATATTAAGTTCTGCTTTTTGATGTATCAATACTTTGTATGTCTGCAATAATGCGAATAATTACTTAAAAATCATACAAGTGGATTTTCCGGGATTTTTGTTTTAGATTCCGTCTCTCACAGTTGAAGTGTACCTATGATAAAATTACAGACCTCTACATGCTTTGGTAAGTAGGAAAATCGGCAAAATCGGCAAGTGTATCAAATACTTGTCTCCCCACTGTATATTGGCGGAGGAGTAGATGGAGGGATATATATGGCGGAGGAGTAGATGGAGGGATATATAGGGAGATGGAGGTAGAGGAGGAGAATGGAAGAGGAGGAGGAGGAGGGAATTATAGGGGAAGGAGGAAGATGGAGGGGCAGAGGAGGAGATGGAGGGATTATAGGGAGAGGAGGAGGAGATGGAGGGTAGAGGATGAGAATGGAGGAGGGAAAGGAGAGGAGGAGATGGAGGGTAGAGGATGAGATGGAAGAGGAGGTGGAGGAAGATTGGGAGTAGAGGATGAGATGGAAGAGGAGGAGGAGTGGTAGGTAGAGGATGAGGAAGGATGGAGAGGAGTAGGAGATGGGTGGGTAGAGGATGAGATGGAGAGGAGATGGAGGGTAGAGGATGAGGATGGAAGAGGAGGAGAGGAGGAGATGGAGGGTAGAGGATGAGGTGGAGAAGATGGAGGGTAGAGGATGAGATGAAGAGGAGGAGGGGAGATGGAGGGTAGAGGATGAGATGGAAGGAGGAGGAGGAGATGGAGGGTAGAGATGAGATGGAAGAGGAGGAGGGAGATGGAGGGTAGAGGTATGAGATGGAAAGAGGAGGTGGAGGAGATGGAGGGGAGAGAATGAGAAGGAAGAGGAGGTGGAGGAGATGGTGGGTGAGGATGAGAAGGAAGAGGAGGTGGAGGAGATGGAGGGTAGAGGATGAGATGGAAGAGGAGGGTGGAGGAGATGGTGGGTAGAGGATGAGAAGGAAGAGGAGGTGGAGGAGATGGAGGGTGAGAGATGGATAGGAAGAGGAGGAGGAGGAGATGGAGGGTAGAGGATGAGGTGGAGAGTAGAGGTGGGGGTTGAGGGATGAGGTATGCAGACGGAGGGTGGAGGTGGGGGTTGAGGGAGGCAGACGGGGGTGGAGGTGGGCTTCCCCTGGTCTGGTAGACCTTGTTCTCTGGGGCAGTGTCCTTTCTGCTTGTCTCTCTGACCCTCAGCCTGCAGCCGCTCTCCTTCATCTTCTCCAT
The DNA here is from genome assembly GCF_002910315.2 of Salvelinus sp. IW2-2015. Taxonomy (NCBI): domain Eukaryota; kingdom Metazoa; phylum Chordata; class Actinopteri; order Salmoniformes; family Salmonidae; genus Salvelinus; species Salvelinus sp. IW2-2015. Next base: position 10,019 of record NW_019946059.1, read on the forward strand.
GACATCTGTCCATCTCTCTGTCTGTTGTGTCCGCAGGGTAGAGCTGTCATTTAGTCCAGGTCTCTCTCTCTCTCCTCTCTCCTCTCTCTCTCTCCCTCTCTCTCTCTCTCTCTCTCTCTCTCTATCTCTCTCTCTCTCCATCTTTCTCTCTCTCTCTCTCTCTCTCCATCTCTCTCTCGCTCTCTTTCTCTCTCATCTCTCTCTCTCTCTCTCTCTCCTGTAGCAGGGAGCATGATAGTGTCAGCCAGCCTTCCTCTCCTTGCCTCTGACAGGTTTACTACAGCACATAATCCCAAACACTGCACTCATAAAGTGTGTGTGCTTTTCAAATGCATTTCCATAATTTCCCTTCCTCCGATAGCTACAGTGCTTTAAGATACACATACATAACCCTGCTCGGAACGATACACAGCTGACACAGAAACACATTGCTCCGGCTTTCATTCCGACTCCTCAGTGCCTCAACAATACACAGACACGAATAGAACGGTGAGCATCAGTGAATTACACGTCTGTCATTTATAAAGTATTGCTGGGAAGAAGAAATGTATAATCCTAGTTGTGAGAAAATCCCATCTCTGTATCTCAAATAGTTGTATTAATTATTGTATTAATAATTAGACAGGGCCCATAGACCAGCGCCCATCGACCAGGGCCGCATTAGACAGGGCCCGTGACGACCAGTGGCCACATAGACCAGGGCTCCATAGACCAGGGCCCATCGACCAGGGCCCATCGACCAGGGCCCATCGACCAGGGCCCGTTGACCAGGGCCCATTGGTTGTTCAAAGGTAGGGCACTATATAGTGAATAGGGTGACATTTGGGTTGCACGCCTGGTCTCCGTGGTAACATGATGGAACCCTTTAAAAAGGTGGTGATGCTGTTAAGTGACACCTTGGCTCTGTTGTGTCCCGGCCCCTGTAGGAATACACTGGTAATGAGAGAGATGCTGTGAGTGTGTGTGTGTGTGATGACTGTTTCTGGTTTGTTGATTGTCACGTGTGTGTGCGTCAGTATACCCGCCTTTGTGTGTGTGTGTTTGTCCTCTGTCGCCCGTCACGTGCAGCGGCTTCAGTCCCCTCCTCTCCTCACTCAGCCAGCCAGCCAGACCAACAGTCCCCAGGAATGTGTGACAGAGCCAGTGTGTGTTTGAAAATGTCTGCGCTCGCAGCGATAAGCAGATCAAAGCAGAGAATCTTTTCATGTAATTGGCTTCCAGAAGCACACTGCCAAAGCATCTCATATCCGTCCGCAGTAACACTCACTCGGAAAAGGATATTTGGGCAGGCAGAGAGGAGAGAGAGAGAGAGAGAGAGGAGGAGATGGAGGGAGCTCCATTGTTGCTCATTTAAGCCCTGTAAGACGAGGAGGAGAAGGAGGGATGGAAGGAGACTGAGGAGGGACTGGAGGAGAAGGAGGGATGGGGAGAAAGGAGATGGAGGGAGAATGGAGGGATGGAGGAGAAGGAGGGATGGAGGAGAAGGAGACTGGAGGAGAAGGAGGGATGGAGGAGAAGGAGGGATGGAGGAGAAGGAGGGATGGAGAAGAAGGAGGGATAGAGGAGAAGGAGACTGGAGGAGAAGGAGACTGGAGGTGTCAGAGTTAAATGTCAGGTTGTCCAAGGCCAAGGGTGTTGTTAGAGATGTGTAAATGTTATGTTCTCTGTCATAAAACTCACAGCATTATTCACAATATCCTAGTTTTGATGTTCATCTCAGACACTTGACCTGAGGCTGATTGTCCACCTGTCTTTCTTCTGCTGCTGATGTCAAATGATGATGATGTGTGCTAAACCTAGAGAACCTCTGTGAAGCTAAACGACTCTCCTCCACCTCTCTTCCAGGTCAGCCTTTTAAGCTGGACCCGAAGACGGCCCACAAGAAGCTRCGTCTGTCCAACGACTGCCTGACCATGGAGAAAGACGAGAGCTCCCTGAAGAAGAGCCACACGCCAGAACGCTTCAGCAGCACGGGGTCGTACGGAGCAGCAGGAAACGTCTTCATCGACAGCGGCTGTCACTACTGGGAGGTGCTGCTGGGCGCCTCCACCTGGTGAGTTGTGAACTTGATAACACTGTTCACAGCTTCATGCAAAAACACTTTATTTACCTCCATCGATCATTTAATATCCTCTATAGTAGTGGAGTAAGCTTTATCGATACAAAATAGGAACAATTCTAGAATGTTGTATTTTCTACCCTTTTGATTTCTTCTCTACAATAGTGACAAAAGACTTTCAATACTTATGCACTAGTTTTCACTGAACATTCCAAACCTCAGTCAATGACTGGCCCTCCCTAACGCTCTGTAATCCCCTCTGACAGGTACGCTGTGGGCGTGGCTTACAAGTCAGCCCCTAAGAACGAGTGGAGTGGTAAGAACTCCTCCTCCTGGGTGTTCTCCCGYTGTAACAACAACTTCATGGTGCGTCACAATGGCAAGGAGATGCTGGTGGAGGCCAGCCACCAGCTCCGACGTCTGGGAGTCCTTCTGGACTACGACAACAACTCCCTGTCYTTCTACGACGCCATGAACTCCCAACACCTGCACACCTTCGAGGTCAGCTTCCTGCTCCCCGTGGCGCCCACCTTCATGATTTGGAACAAGTCAGTGATGATCCTGTCGGGGCTTCCGGTGCCGGACTTTGTGGACTGCCCTGAGGAACACCAGGAGGGGATGACGACCCTGTGCCGCCAGCAGGAGTCACCCTACGTGTCGGGTATGAAGGGCTGTCACTGAGACCGGGACTGGGGCTGCGACTCGGCCTGTTGTCACAGAGACGGCTGAGATTGGGGTCGTTGTCACGGAGACCGATGAGGGCTTGGACTGGACTCACTGGACTGGGCTGGGTTTGACTCACTTACTTCCTGGGTTTGTGGGCCAATGGGGATGAATCTTCCTCATCCTCTGCTTCCTGCTTCCTCCTTCCTCATTTTCCCCCAGCTCTCCTCTTTTCTCGTCATGGATGGTTTCAGTTACAATGCCTACTAGTTGTCTCAGTGTGACGATGTGTTTTGTTGTTTATGATATTTACAAATCAWCACAGAAGCTTGACTTGCATTATGTGACTACTAGTCTTGTATTATAAGAAACTTTATTAATCATGATTGATTAGAGGAGAATGTTAATTATTTATGAATAATAMGTTGGTTTGCTTTATATATTTACATTTATTTCCCTAGTGTGTAAAAAAAAAAAAGACAGAAAATGAATTTGGGCAGGATTGTTCTTCCTCTAGAAAGCAGAGTGAATTTATATTGTATAGAAAAGGGATATGATTATGATGTTTATGCGATTCTTAACACAGTCAAATTTACAAAACTGACGGAGAAAAAAAGTTCACAAAGTTGAATATTCAGGGAGGAGACGGTTAAAACATTTGATTTGCTATCGGTTTTGATGTCATAGCATGATATGTCTTTCCTCTGTGATTGGTTCACACTTCATGTTTTGTTTGGTTTTGTTTTGTCGAAAAGCATGCTGCATTATGGGATCCCACTTAAACCTTCTGGTTCACAGGTTATTCTATATACACTCTATCTCCTTAACCCTTTACTGGTTCACTTCCTGGTTATCATGAGGCACTCCCTGACTCCTGACCAATAGAATCCCTCACAGTCACTACGGAGCTCCACCACCTGCCCTCACATCCAATCACTGGTCGAGGTTTACCTACTACAGAGAGGTGTGTTATTGTTGATTGTTCCCCGTATATAAAGTCCCAAGACAATGTAGACCTGTTATTTTCTTATAGAAATCATTTGATTTTCATTCAAGAAAATCACATATTAACCTTCACCAGATATGGAGAAGAGAAGACCATACAAATCTATGACATTTTCATCAAAAAGTTAAGCGTTACATAATCATATATTTATTTGGGCCTGCTTTTTATCAGTTGGTGGTGTAGATTATAAATATGATTATCCTCTGATTGATATTCAGGGATTGAATACATAGTGGRTCTGATCAAGACAATCAATAGTATATTATTATGCAGGCAGGTTTAAAACATAACAAGGAGTGTGTAACAGGAAAACCGATGAACTATAGCATAACGTAATACTTGAGATACTAACTGTTACTTACTGAAAACGAACGGGTGCTTTTATTTTTTACAGTGATTTAATAAAAGTAGTAGTGAAGATATTGGGAACAGACAGACTCATTACGACTGGTCATSCCACCGTTCTGATGGCAGTGGTTCCATCTCACTCCACACATCAGTGGCTTTACGCCGCGTCCCCAAATGGCACCCTATTCCCWATATAGTGCACAACTTTTGAAAGTCAAAAAAGAATGCGCTATGTGGGGAATMGAGTACCATTCAATCCAGCCTTAGTTTTCCCGTTCCATTTCCTGTTTTTTTGTTTTTAAGTTCCTGTTTTTAATTGAAAGCACAAACTACCCAATCTGGCAGATGTATACTTGGCAGAGTGAGAGTTGGAGACAGAGAGACAGATATATGAATGGATCTGTAACTTAACTGCCGGTGAGTCCTGAGTACCGTTATAGACCTAAAGACGACAGCGATGCAGCCGCATGGCSAGGGTCTTCTGTTTTAAAGAGCTGGCTGAATACTGGACTCTAATAATCAGAGGTCTTTTAAATAACACTGCTTTGATTATAACAGGTGGCAACACTTCACTGTAGWCCCCTTTTATGTATGCATTCGTAAAGCCTTTATAACWGCTACATAAGACATAACATCAGTYATATGCCGTTATTAAGGGTAATACAAAGGTCACAGAGCTGGATAAAGAGGTTGTTCTCTTTTCTTTAGTCGGGCAGCAGATTTGTGAATGTTAACATTTCTTGAATTCTCAGAAAGCTGATCAAGATGAAGTAAACAGAGGTGGAAAGCTGGCTGTTGATTTCTGAGCTAAAACTGACAAGCTCAATTCATTTGTACAAGAAGTGCATTTGACTTGGGAGTCACCTACCGCATGCATGATAAATGTGTCTCTGATCTACTTGGTCCATACAGTCTGTGTATCTCATGAAAGTTTTATAGAAACAGATTAATAACAAAATGTCTATTTGAAATATACAACTTTATTGAGACGTCTGTGTTCATGCATATCATTCAGRTAGTTTTTGCTGTGCTTTGTGCTACTACTACCGGTCAATAAACATACTAAGAATAATTGACTATCATTGTAGTTCAGTCAGTATACAGTACCTTCTAGACACGATGGAATAGATCATTATTTAGCATTTCTGTTGTGTTTCTGAAGAAATTATTTTTTACAACTCTAGAAATATATCTCTTTACTTCTCCCCAACAACCACTGTGTGTTCAGGACAACAACATCAACATAACGCTACTGTTTCAATAGATATCTGACTTGTAAGAAAGAAAAATTATGTAAATCATCGGGGGGGGGGAAATATATATTATATAAAATTGTATAATATACAAAAAAAWATATATGAAGTAATGTTATTTATGTGAACTTAAAAGTCCAATTAAAAGTCTGATCAAAAAAAAAAAGTATTGAGTTATCGTAATTCTGTTATTATCCTCGCTGTCCTTCACTCTTTCCACAGATATCTCCTTGCTTCCACAGTCTGATCTGTCACGTGAAGATGTTGTAACCTCCATGATGGATTGAAAGATATCACATGCCATCATTCAGCATGTAGCTAAGCATCTCGTTTAGTTTGTAGGGAAGGGTTGTCTAAGCCTGCATTCTCAGGCCCGGGGGGGCATGGGTAGGGGTATGAGAGAGGCCTGCTGGGCTGGCAGGGCATACAATGGGCATGGGTAGGGGTATGAGAGAGGCCTGCTGGGCTACAGGCATACAAAATGGCATGGGTAGGGGTATGAGAGAGGCCTGCTGGGCTGGCAGGGCATACAATGGGCATGGGTAGGGGTATGAGAGAGGCCTGCTGGTCTGGCAGGGCATACAGTGGGCATACAGTGGGCATGGGTAGGGATATGAGAGAGGCCTGCTGGGCTGGCAGGGCATACAGGGCCCAGGGTTAGGTGGAGGGACACACTTTTAAAAACRWTTTTACATTATGAAGGGCTTGACATTAATGAATGATTTTTTACTTGATCTGTAACACCATGGTGACTAGGTGACTTTAAATTGCATTGTATTGTGTTGTATGATGCMAGAAATCAATTTACCAAAAAAAATGCATTATTATTAACAGACAGCAATTTAGGCAATGTCCATGTATTTATATATTCTTAATTACATTACTTTACTTCGATTTGTGTGTATTGTTGTGAAATTGTTAGCAATTACTTGTTAGATATTACTGCACTGTTGGAGCTAGAAACATAAGAGTTTAGACCCACAATTACATCTGCTCAACACATGTATATGACCAATACAATTTGATTTGATTTGTACACTACCCCTCTGCCTATTGGCTTATTTCAAGCCTGTCTCAAAATACAACACTGCCCCTTTTAATTAAGCTTTTTACTGTCTGGCTTTTCAAAGACATGTMATTCGACTCGTTTTGTGCTCTTGTAGGAAGCAGTAACTCCACATTGCTGACCTATACTTATCAATAAGTGGCCTAATAACTCGCTAACTAACAAAGAATATCAACAAATGTGAACACGTTCGTCTCTGCGCTGTGATCTGATCTGAAAAGCGCATTCACTCTCGGGTCAATATAATTCTACTCCGTTGCGTTCTGGCTCTGCCTAGAACAAAAATCCCAGACTCAATCTTRCAAAGTTAGATTTGTTTTGTTTTGTTACATTGAAAAGGGGCTGATATAATATTGATTCGATCGCAGATCTATTGATCTATTGCAAACTAATGGGGCGAACTCAATGTTGAGGCTGACTGTATCTCACAGGAGAAAGCATCCGAGCGTGCGAAACAGCGCCCCTCTTTCTGTGTGTAGGCCATCTATCTGATGTCTGTTCCAACCTAGGATTACACTGTTGCCTCCCGTAGCATTGAAGGCAACGGAAGCTAGCAAGCATCTGGCCTCCCATGACAATAAAAGTATACAAAATTAGCCAATCAGCATTGAGCTGAACTGAGCGAGCTCAACTGTGAATGGTCCTGGCACACCCCCCAAAAAAAGTATAAAATAAAGTGTTGTGTGTACAGATGTATTTTAGGGGGTATTGTGTGTAGATTGCTGAGGATTTGTCTTTAATTTAATACATTTTTGAATGAGGCTGTAACGTAACAAAATGTGGAAAAAGTCAAGGGGTCTGAATACTTTCCCGAAGGCACAGTATATCCTCACGGTAGCAAGGATGAATTAACTTGATTTATAGAGCAAACAATGCAACTGTCACAACACATGGGTTGTAATATGGTCTTTCTGAGGGAGGGGCGGAGGGCTTGGCTTCCCCAGTGATTTTACCCAGAATGCCGCGACTGTGTGTCTCTGCGTTGCATGGTATGTCTTCTGCCTGGTAGTCCTCGGGGAAGTAGTTCTGATTTCCTGTACTCCTCACCTGCTGTCCCTGGCACAGTCCTACGTGTTCTCTATTACCACAACACTAATGCGCTGACCCCAAACTAACTGTGATGACGATCGAGCAGAAAAGTCTGGACACCAACAATATATTCAATACTTTTCTCTCCTCGTTTATCAGATAACATATAATACCCACTCTAATAGACAACAAGAGATAATATATAACACTACTAAAAACAGAGACAATATAAACACCACTAATACATGAACAATATTACCATATAAGCACCCCTAAGTACAAGGAACCAGAGATAATATAATATAACAACCATGAAGACTATACAGAGATCAAATATAGACAGCAGATAATCACACCAACTAATACAAAAATAAATATAAACAATATTAATCATCACTAATACAACATGCACTAATAGTTCATGACATGAGACAAATAGTGACATACTAACAGCGCAACGTAAGCTACAATTTCAGAAGACAATATAACAACCACTATATAACAACGAGACAATAGCAACTATCATACTAACAACCGACCTAATACAACAGAGACAATAAACATATAACACCCACTAATACAACAGAGGATATATTACTAACACCACTATGGATAGCAGACAGAGATATAATAACGACCACTAATACGAAGGACAGAGACCATATAACCCGACGGTTAATACACACAGAGATAAATAACACCACTAATACAACAGGAAGAATAATATGCATTACATATAACACGCACTTGAATCAACACAGAGATAATATAATATATGACGAGTCCGGTACTAATACAACACGACACGAGACAATATAACACCACTAATCCACAACAAGAGATAATTATAACCCATCGCCCACAGGTATAGCAACAGAGAAATTAATAATGAACAATCGCCGATAAACTCAATACAACAGAGATAGAGTTATTAACCAACACTAATACATGACAGATGACAAATACAGTACAGTCCATCTATAATAAACAGAGCATAAATATAACACCACTAATACAACAGACGATAATGAATCAGACGTATAGTAACCACAGCTTAATACAACAGAAGAAAGTCATGAATGCACCATTCTAATATCAACATGAGATAATATAAAACCACTAATACAACAGACGACCATTAATAACACCACACAAATACATTGACGAAGCAGACAAATAACGAATATAACAACCGAACAATTTATCAACAGAGAATAGATATACCACATACTTAAACACCACTAAGTACAATAACAAAAATAAAGTAACGACCACAATAACAACAGAGATAATATAGACACCACGTAAATACAACACGTGATCATGATAGACACGGCACTATCGGATATCAACGGAGATAAGATATGGATAGTAGGTAGTCACATCCTAACGAAATACAACAAGAGTATCAATATATAGGGGGGCGACACCAACGAAATATACAACAGAAGACCCTTTATCAACATCTCAACAAAAATAACAAACAGGAGATAATATAATAAGGTCAGTCAAGCACCACCAATACAACTAAGAGACAATATATAGCACCACTAATACAACAGAGAACATATATAGACATAACAACATCCAGTAATAGAACACGAGATAATAATAGACACCACTAAGTACAACAGGAGAACAATTAAAACACCAACTAAATACAATAACAGAAAGACAATAGAACATAATGAACACCGCTAATAGAAGACATAAAGATAATATATAACAAACACTAATATACAACGCAGAGCAATATAAACAACCACTAATCACAAGCAGAGAACAAAATAAAACAACCACTAAGATACAACATGAGAATTAACATATAATATATAGAACATCCACAAGTACAGCACACGAATAGATATACACAGCCAACTAATTTACAACAGAGATAATGACTAACCACCACTCAATACATACAGAGACGAATATAGAACAGTATAACATCATAATTATCGACTAATATAGACATAGCAATAATATACACCAACCACTAATACAACAGGAAGATAAATAGCAATAAACCACCTTACCACAACAGGACAACTGACCCTAAAGCAGATAGCAGGCAAGATAATTGTAAGGAAGTGGCTCGGAAATACATTCGAATGTCCGTTGCGAGATGGCCCAGCCAGTAGCTACACGGCACTTGAACATGATTTGGACATTTTTGAGAGAGACCCGTGAAAAAAGCTGTGGAGCGACGCTCCCTTCATCGCAACCTCGACAAAGCTTGACGCCTGCCAGGAGCGACGTCAAAGGATGCTTCAACAAAGTTCATTTGAGTAAAGGGTCTGAATCTACAGTGGTCAGAGGAACAAGGATTTCTGCTAGCATCTGCCGATGTTTATCTGCAGTGTTTCCTACTCTTACAACAAGGCAATGGTAGAGGTCTGTAATTGTTTTATCAAGGTACACTTTCTACTGTGAAGAGTACCGGAGATCTAAGAACATTCAGATATAATCCAGAAATCATCTATTGGTAAGATTTTTATTTAAGCTAACTATCAATTTTGCATTGTATTGGCACTGACATGACCAGTAATTTGTCAGTCACCATAACCTGTAAACCCAGCGTATAAGAATTTCGCGCTCTTCACAAGGACCACTGTTAGCTTTTTTTCGTCTGGTAGCGAAGCGCCTCCTGTTCTCTGCTTCCTTGCCCATATCACTCTGTATTATACATGCAGAGCTCATCCGTTTGAGACTCGCGTTTTTACCTGTATCAAATAGACAAAACAGATGCGCAGACCTAGAAGAGCCTGTGTAAGAGACATCAGGCGATAGAAATTGCTGAAGAAGACTTCTGGCGACGAAGGACGCGAGGGCTAGCAGGAACATAGTGTCAGGAGCAGGCTTGGTTGAGAAAGCGCCAATAGCGACAACTATGTTGAGCCTGCAATATTAATTAGACATAGAGAGAAGGTTCAAGGATGACCTGGTCACATGTTGCACCCCGTCCCTCGGTTCTGTGGTGGCCCCATGCAGAATCATCAACCCTGAATTTGCGCGTGGGCATTCGAATGATCATGAAGGAAGTGATGAGGGAGTCAGTCCCGAGGAACTAACGACGCAGGTGACGACATGGAGGTCAAATGACCAACTGAAGAGAGCTGGACCTTCGCATAGTACAGTCCTGAACGGGGAAAAACGTTAGTACTAACACTAGCGGCCCGTCGATGGATTAATAATCCTGCAAGCGCAAAAGACAGCGGAGAAGGGTCCCCCTGCTAGCAAGCCAGCGCATGTCTCAGTAGGCCCGTCTGAAGTTGTGCCAATCGACCATCGTGGATGATCCAGAAGGAGGAATGCGGAGACAGTTCATGTGGTCTGGATGAGCGACAAGAAAAATATAGCTTTTTGTCTAGACTCCACTTCGCCGTGTTGGAGGAAAGAAGAAGTGATAGTACAACGGCCCAGAACACCATCTGCCCCATTCAAGCCGTGAAGACAATGGAGGTGAAACAGTCATTCTTACTGGGGACAACATTTCTGGCAAAGCGGGACAGAGGAACGACGCACGTATGCACCGTATTGAGGGGTAAGGATGGAATGGGGCCATGTAAGTGCGAAGATCCTTGTGGCCAACAACCTCCTCCCTCAAGTAGAAGCATTGAAGAATGGTTTCGTGGCTGGGATCCTTCCAGCAACATGACAGACGACCCCGAAACCA
>NW_019946059.1:21143-35505 GCF_002910315.2 Salvelinus sp. IW2-2015
CCTCTCCCTACCTACAGAGTACTACTGAACCAAGCAGAAAATATATCAAAATAAATCTAAATATACCTAAATATGTCTAAAATATATCTAAATATACCTAAAATATCAAATATGTCTAAATATATCTAAATATATCTAAATATGTCTAAATATATCTAAATATATCTAAATATGTCTAAATATATCTAAATACATCTCAATAAATCTAAATATGTCTAAATGTCAAAATATATCAAAATATGTCAAAATATATCTAAATATTCATCATATTCACAGATGGCAGACTACATCCCACATGACACACTCTCCTCCACATAGTGCGCATTCAGGCCCTGGTCAACAGTAGTACACTATAGGAATATGGGCCAATTTTGGGCACGGCTCATGAATGGTTAATGAAGGGTAGTATTGTCCAAACCTGTCTAATATGTCATCAGATCAACGTTATGCCTCATTCAGGGCAGAAAGAAGACCAGAAGTGCACATGAATTCCAATCTGATAAAAAAAAAAAAAAATGATCAAGGGGGGGGGGGCGGGGGAAGATGATATCTCTGTTGTATTAGTGGTGTTATATTATCTCTGTTGTATTAGTGGTGTTATATTGTCTCTGTTGTATTCGTGGTGTTATATTGTCTCTGTTGTATTAGTGGTGTTATATTGTCTCTGTTGTATTAGTGGTGTTATATTGTCTCTGTTGTATTAGTGGTGTTATATGGTCTCTGTTGTATTAGTGGTGTTATATTATCTCTGTTGTATTAGTGGTGTTATATTATCTCTGTTGTATTAGTGGTGTTATATATTATATTATCTCTGTTGTATTAATGGTGTTATATTATCTCTGTTATATTAGTGGTGTTATATTATCTCTGTTGTATTAGTACTAATGTCAGATGGTGAGTGTAGCTGGTGCATGAAGTCAGGCGCAGGAGAGCAAGATGAGTGAGCAACGTACTTTACTCAAACAATAAAGGCACAAGGTAAAACAAATACACTTGACCAATAACCAACGGTAAATATTACGCACGGGTGAACACAGCACCCGTCGAAAAACCAGCCATCATGAACCGAAATGAACATAGAAATAATCAGCACAACAAACATGGGGGAAATAGAGGGTTAAATACATGAACATGTCATTGGGGAATGAAAACCAGGTGTGTAGAAAATAAAGACAAAACCAATGGAAAATGAATCAGCGATGGCTAGAAGACCGGTGACGTCGACTGCCGAACGCCGCCCGAACAAGGAGAGGGACTGACCTCGGCGGAAGTCGTGACATGCTGTTGGGTGGCAGACGGTGTCATCAGTGCAGAAAAAACTCAAGGCCGCGTGGGATATCGTTATAAAACTGAAGTGCAAGGATTATATTTGCAGTGTTTTAATGACCTTGCTTTGAACTCCTGTGACCGAATCCCCAACAGCGTCTCTCCACGATGTAGCAACATCTTGATATGTTCCCCTGATTCCGTCCAATAGAGTCAAGGGGGAAAAGCACTCCTAAAAGCTTTCATACTCACAACACTATATTGACCAGCGTCATTTTATCAATACATTTTTTTACGTTTGAACTCACTTTGCTGTGGATCATCAATGAACCCAATTAGGATCATCAGTTTATGACCGACTGACCAATATCTACAGATCAGTGTTCCTCCATGTAATGTCAAAGTCCAGCACCTTCCCCTTCTTCTCCTCTCCTCCTTTTCAAATGTACATTGCAGAGAGGTGGAGAAGTCAAAGAACCCCCCCCCTCTCTCCCCATTCTTAGATCCCACATCAGAAGGCAGAGCAGCAGCTACGTCATCATGAAACCTGCTATATGTCACTTTTTTGCGTGACCCGRCCATATTCACATAGAAATGWGTATTRTAGATCTGTCATTCTCATTGCAAGCAAGTCTAAGAAGCAGTAGATATGTTCTGTTTGTGCTATTTCTATGCTAACCCGTACTTAACTTTTTTTTTTTGTGTGTCTTTTACTTTCGGTTTTATGCACCAGCTTCAAACAAGCTGAAATACAATATTTTTGTTTATGGAAAATATATTTTACAGCGGTTTAGATTGTACAATGATTCTCTATACTAAACGTGTTTATTTTGTCACATAAACTGAAATTAGGGTAACTATTGGACTTTTAGCAACCAGGAAATGACAGAGCGTTCTGCATTTTTAACTTGAGCATTTAATGGGGAGGAGCTGACATTAAAGATCATGGCTTTCAGCCACGAACATCTGCTTGTCAGCTGAATCATAATCTCTTCTCCATTAGTGCGCCACTCCTCATGTCAATCACAGACTGGGAGGAAGAGGAGAGGAGGAGAGAGGAGAGGAGAGGAGAAGAGAGGGAGACGGAGAGAGAGGAGAGGTAGAGGAAGAGGAGAGGAGAGGAGAACACTAAAACCTGTCATTAAGTGGACTAGAGCCAGCCTGTTACAGGCTCTGTCTCTTTGATTGACTGCTACTGTAGTGTGATGGAATGGCTGAACCATTAAGGTACAGTGGACAAGAACTGATGCTGAGGCAAATTACATCCTTTTTCACTCTGAAGTCAGCAGATATTGGCTGGAAATAAGGCTAGCAGTTGAATCAAATCGCCTGAATACACTTGTAAAAGGAATTGTCAGTAGTAACAGTGAGGATGGCTGTCAGAGTTGGTGTGTGAAGGGTCAGAGGTGTTGAGGGGCAGAGGTTGTTGAAGGGTCAGAGGTGTAGAAGGGGTCAGAGGTGGAGAAGGGTCAGGTAGAGGTGTAGAAGGGTCAGGTTCAGAGGAGTGTAGAAGGGTCAGGTCAGAGGTGTAGAAGGGTGAGAGTGTAAGCAAGGGTCGAGTGAGATTAGAAGGTCAGAGGTGTAGAAGGTCAGTAGGTGTAGAAGGGTCAGGTCAGAGGTGTAGAAGGGTCAGGTCAGAGGTGTAGAATGGTCAGGCCAGAGGTGTAGAAGGGTCAGGTCAGAGGTGTAGAAGGGTCAGAGGTGTAGAAGGGTCAGGTCAGAGGTGTAGAAGGGTCAAGCTAGAGGTGTAGAAGGGTCACGCCAGAGGTGTAGAAGGCACACAAATGAGAGTGCCTGGGGACATGCAGGGCCTGGGTTAACCTCCACATCACCAGAGGAACAGAGGAGGAATAGGATGAGGGTACGGCTAAAGGCTATCAAAACTGGTCGTCTAGTGCGATGGGGACAGAGTATTAAAGGAGCATATTTCTGGGCGTGGTAGAATAGATTCAGGGCATGGTGTACAGACAGGGGTATGGTAGGATATGAGTACAGTGGAGGTAAACCCAGGCACCGAGTGATGATAAGAGAGGTTGCATCTCTGGACGTACTAGTTATGCTGGGTGAGGTCACCGCATGTGTGGGAGGTGGGACAAAGGAGATATCTGAGGCATGTTGAGTGGGACTAGGGGCTCCGCAGTCAACTAAAACAATGATAACTATTCTAAACAACAATATACAAGGCATATTGACATTTGAGAGAGACATAAAGCGAGGCATAATGCAATCACAGGTGTTGATTGGGAGAGCTAGCTAAGACAACAACAGGTAAGACAACAACAGCTAATCAGCAGAGACAACAACAACAGATAAAATGGCGATGAATGGGCAGAGTTTGTCAGTTAACTACACACAGGGCCTGAGTTCGAGGCTGGGGCCGACAGATAAACAAAAAATAAACAAAATGGAGTACCGTATCTATGCATTTTACAAAATCGTCTTAGAAGTACACTTTACCACAATAAAGAGGAGAGTTTTACTCAACCATGTCAACAGTTCAACTATAAATCTGTGTGTTTTTTTCTGTGATACTCCAAGATTGAGGACAGAAGCTCAATATAACGCCTCGRAGGGCATTTATTTGCTAATCGTGTTGTCAATACACTATACATAATGTATAAGCCCTAATATATAATTCTACATAATGCCGTGTTTGTTGTTGTCTTGCAGCTGACCGTAGAATATCACTGACACATTGTCGGCTGTGCACCTTGCTACTGCTGCGTGCATCCACTCTCCAGCTGGACTGGGGAGGCTAGTTTCAGATAGTGGTTGGGTTGGACTACAGCATGTCCCTCAGGAGGGGGCTTTATGGATGGACGAATATGCAGAACATCACAAGTGACAATCTGGACAGAGAGAAATAAAACAAACGACTGTGTTGCATAAGAATGTCAACACAGAATAGCAATACAGAATAGCAATACAGAATAGCAATACAGAATACCAATACAGAATACCAATACAGAATACCAATACAGAATACCATTACAGAATACCAATAAGGAATACCAAGAAAAAAAAACAATACAGAATACCAAGAAAGAATAGCAAGAAAGAATACCAATACAGAATACAAATACAGAATACCAATAAAGAATACCAATACGAATTACCATAATAAACAATCACCAATAAACAATACCAATACAGAAAAAATACCAATACAGAATACCATACAGATACACCAATAAACAATACCAATACAGAAACCTACAGAATACCAATACAGAATACCAATACCAGAATCCAATACAGAATACCAATACAGAATACCTAAATATTATACAGAATACGCAAGAAAAACTGCATGATCTTTCAATCAAGCCCTATCTGATGTTCTCAAGTTCTAAGCCTACATGAATGTCTCTTTACTAGAAACATCACACATGCATGAGTTGTATATATAACATGTTCATCTGCTTCATGCTCCAGAGCTCCTGAGCCATCATCCAATGGTCCATGGCTTCTCTATGAATAGCTACATCAGTCTTCATTTTCATCAGCAGAGACACACACACACACACGAGACAGACACACACACACGCACACACACGCAAACACAAACACACACACACACAGACAAACACACACACACACACACACACACACACATGCATACACACACACACACACACACACATGCATACACACAACCACGTCTTCACACGCACTCACAGTCAGTTAGTCATACATGCAGGGTCCACTGCTCCTCTGTCTGTAACGTTGCCTCAGTAATCCATTACAGTAGAACATAGTCCCCCAGGGGAACAGAATGGAGATGTGTTAATCAACAGAAGTGGAGGCTCCTCAGAGGAGGAAGGGGAGGACCATCCTCCTCAGTGAATTTCATAAAAATAAAAATAGTGAAACAAAAAAAAAGTATCCTTTTTAGATTTAAATATATTCACGTCACCAAATAATTGATTAAAACACACTGTTTTGCAACGACGGTCTACAGTAGCCTCAACAGCACTCTGTAAGATAGCACCATGGTGTAGCCGGAGGACAGCTAGCTTCCGTCCTCCCCTGGGTACGTTGACTTCAATACAAAACCTGGGAGGCTCATGGTTCTCACCCTCTTCCATTGACTTACACAGTAATTAGGACAACTTTCCCGAGGACGTCCTCCAACCTATCAGAGCTCTTTTATCATGAACTGACATGTTGTCCCCCCAATCAAAGGATCAGAGAATGAATATAGTACTGAAAGCATAAGCTACAGCTAGCTAGCGCTGTAGTTAGAGTTGCAAAGGGTTGGAAACTTTCCGGTAAATATTCCTGAAATATTCCTGAAATTTTCCATGGGAAGTTGAAATTTTCCATGGGAAGTTAAGCCCCGGGAATTTTGGGAATTTTGCTTAAATTCATCAAAAATGTTAGCTTCTAACAGTGAACGTTTGTGTGGGATACACATAATGCAATTCTAGGTCTTGTGGTATATTTTGGTTAAACTATCCCCAATTCAATGGAATTGCAACCCTCTGCATTCACAGTGCATTCTTCCATCACATGTACAGTGCACTCTTCCATCACATGTACAGCTGATTCTCAAGATCTTGCACACTAATGAGATGCTATTGAGCCCACACTACTACACTGTCTGAGCCAAGGACTACATGCTTTCTGGTAAGTTTTGATTACAATACTGAGTGGGGTGAATATATTTTATAYGACATAMATKATTTTTTGTTRACTAGTAAATAGTWGCCTACAGCAAAGTGTGTTTAAATCATTTCTAACTTGTTAACAATTTCTGCTAGTTAGTTTTTGCTACCATGTKGGTTTTASCTKGCTTGAGCCTGCTAACTGAGGAGTGTTAATTCACCTGTTTCCATACATGGTTCATTTTAAAGCATTTATCTTACAAAGGAGTTGTTTAATCTAACTGCTTAACTATTTATCTGTACATGGAATTGTATTTGGGTTTGTTTTACTCATATTTTTCTAATCTTCAAAGGAAAAKGCCACAGGCACTATCTGATGTGTGGAGACAGAAGGAAAAGCTSTGTACATTTGYAAATACTGTGCCAAATCATATGTGAAGAATGCAACAAAGATGCAKAATCATCTGGCCAAGTGCATAAAGTTCCCTCAGCGCTCACAAGCAACCTCTGACAAAAGTCCCTCTACTTCTATTCAAGATGAAAATGATGAATCAGACACCTTRTCGATAGCAACAGCTCATGGTCCTCCTGGAATCARAAGTTGTTTTGACTCAATGGAGGAACGTAAATCAGAGAAATGCTGATGAATGTCTTGCTCGAGCTGTGTATGCAACTGGTTCACCTCTGATGCTCACAGGTAATGTGTATTGGAAGAGATTTCTGAATGTTCTTCGCCCAGCATACACCCCTCCAACCAGACATGCTTTATCTACTCATTTGCTGGATGCAGAGTTCAACAGAGTTCAAGTGAAGGTCAAGCAAATCATAGAGAAAGCAGACTGTATTGCAATCATCTCTGATGGGTGGTCGAATGTTTGTGGGCAAGGAATAATTAACTACATCATCTCCACCTCTCAACCAGTATTCTACAAGAGCACAGAAACAAGGGACAACAGACACACTGGTCTCTACATTGCAGATGAGCTGAAGGCAGTCATCAATGACCTTGGACTACAGAAGGTATTTGCACTGGTGACAGACAATGCTGCGAACATGAAGGCTGCTTGGCCTAAAGTGGAGGAGTCCTACCCTCACATCACACCCAATCTACTCCTCAATGACAACATGGCACTGAAAACAATGGATAAACTCTACAAGAGAGCAAAGGAAATGGTTAGGTATGTGAAGGGTCATCAAGTTATAGCAGCAATATACCTCACCAAGCAAAGTGAGACGAATAAGAGCACCACATTGAAGCTGCCCAGCAACACCCATTGGGGTGGTGTTGTCATCATGTTTGACAGTCTCCTGGAGGGGAAGGAGTCTCCAAGAAATGGCCATATGACAGTCTGCCGATATGGACAGCCCCATCAAGAGGATCCTCCTGGATGATGTATTTTGGGAGAGAGTGGTAAGCAGCCTGAAACTCCTGAAACCTATAGCAGTAGCCATTGCAAGGATTGAGGGAGGCAATGCCCAGATCAACAAGGMCTATGGTGTCATCACTRCYGTGTCTYGCCACCTTGGCCTGGATGAGGGCAAGGTTCTTGGCAGTCTGGCGAAGTACATTTCCAAGCAAGGGCCTTGGGATGGAGATGCAATATGGCAGTCGTGCCAACATATCYCATCAGCCACCTGGTGGAAGGGACGTTGTGGATCTGAGGCTCTTTCCCATGATGCCTCCATCATCCTGCAAATCCCACCAACATCAGCCGTCTCAGAGCGCAACTGGTCCTTGTTTGGGAACACACACACCAAAGCACGCAACAGGCTGACCAATAAAAGGGTTGAAAAATTGGTGGCCATCCGAGCAAATTTGAGGCTTTTTGAGCCTGACAACRAGCCATCTTCTACAAGGTTGGAAAGTGACAGTGAAGATGAGGCCTCAGAGTCTGATGTTCAGGGAGAAGACATGGAAGCCTGAGAGGAAGACAACCAAAGCTTTCRTTTCTAGACTATCATTTTACAGATGTATGTTGAAAAYGTTTTTGGGTTAAGAGATGGATCATTTGGGATCATACAATATTCCCTTTCTTTTTTTGTTCAGTGAAATCATCCCATGTGAAGAGTCAACTCATTTCATTAAAGTTCAATTCGTAACTAAAGTGTTTTTTACATTTCTATTAGAAGGATTTAATAATTTGCAATCGTGTCTACTTATGATAAGGCAAAAGGTTTATGTTTCTGTCTCCATATGATATGGTAAATATATCCAATGCAAAAAACATCTACATTTAAATGGTATTATTATTCATTTGCATATATTTCTGTTAATTCCCATATATCCCGTTAATTCCCATATATTCCCGTTAATTCCCACTGAATATTCCCCAAAATGTCCAACCCTAGCTGTAATGCATCAAATGTGGTGAGTAGTTGACTCCGAGAGTAAGACAATAGTTGAACAGTTTTGAACAAATTAATTTCTTCCAAAATGAAGGAGAAGCGAGAGAGAGCGAGCTAGCTATATATATATATTTGAATTCTTAAATTCACTTTTACTTACGTAGCTAGTGAATGCAGCTAGCAAGTTAAGCCTATTATAATATGAAGGTTTGTCTTGGAAAGGTTTTTGTCGCCTCCACAAGCGAAGGGAAAAGGTGAGAGAAGTAGAGCTATAGCTGGAGTGTCGTTGGATATAGATGACGAGAAAATCCCAGGAGTGGTCAGTGCACATCGCCTGAGCCGGATGGTACATTTCAGGAAGGAGAAAAGCCTGTGGATATTATTGTTATTTGAGGAGACGCTACCWGAATATGTGAAGCTTGGATATGTGAGGTACGCGGTGAGAGCATGTGTCCAAACCATTACAGTGTGGGAATTGTAAAGGATAKGATCACATGTCMGGAGAAGTATAGTATTGAAGAATCTGTCAATGGAAAATGTTGCAGCTGTGGTGGGGATCATACTCCAGACTTCCTTGGSTGCCCTGTTAGGGTGAAGGAGGTCGAGGTGTCAAGGATCAGATCAGTGCAGCTGATCTCCTATGTGGAGGCGGTGAAGAGAGTCGAAGGGGCAAAARACAACAGTGTTGAARATATGACAGTGGATGCATTGCAACCAGTTGATAGTGTTTAAAGTCAATCAGGTGATCTGGATACACTCGTTGTGAAGAAGGTGGATTTTGTAGCATTTATAACCACAGTGATTCATTGTACAGCACAAGTGTCTTAAAGAAGTCCAAGAAGCTGGACTTCATCATATCTGCAGCCAATACATTTTTTGGGCTCCAAGACATCACGGCAGAAGCACTGAAAGGACTATTGTTGCTAGGAAATGTCCCGCCCTCAGGTGTAGGGACCTGATTAGAATTAGTAGTTGTTGTTGTTGTTTACAGAAAAGCAGCTTGATTTTGTTAATTTATTTTGTGGTAGTTTGTACGATATTTGATTTATTTTTACCCACATTATTTTCCTTTTTTGGGGGGATCCTTATCACTCACCTGCACAGTAGATGGTGGAATGCAAATCCAATTGTTGCGAACGCCATTTATACCATACAAGAAGAAGAAAATTACACATCCCATCTCCATGCTACACTCCCATGTCCCATAGACACGCAATTCCTGGTAGTGGAGAAGAAAAAAATMTACCAAATCAATTTTCAATCTCATGTTGTAGAGATTTAGAGCATCTGAGCATTCCTAGCAAGTCAGGGAAAATTAGGAATACCTTTTATGTTGTCTGTGAGTTTAACGTGTGCACGTGTTCATATGGTAAGATGGAAAACTGCCCACACAGTTTGTTCAGTTGCATCCTGTTTGTGTTGTTTTCCTGGTGGTAATTCAAGGAGATAGTAGCCATGTATGGCTCCCATGCTCACTGACCTGTGGATAACTCTGTATTAATGTACATGCACATACCTCGTGACCTGTAGCACTACTGTAGATTTGGTCATGTATCAGTAGCCTACACACTCTGTGTGTGTATAACATTCCGGGTTCTTAATTCTAACCAAGCCAACCAATCAGCAGCCATGGTACTGGAWCTCATGCAAATCTTTCATTCTGACAGACAGTAACACACACCGTAGTTGGTAGTTGACTTCAATGACTTCTCTTGCACTTCTACAACATATCAGGATAAAACCTTAACAACAGAAAAATGCTGAACCTGGACGGCGTGCACATGTTGAAAACATGCTAGCTATCAGTGTACTTGTCTAACAGGACGAGAGCTAGCTAGCTAGCATAGCTAACAAGTTAGCATGAAAACACAGCTAAAACAACCGAAATACATGACAA
The DNA here is from genome assembly GCF_002910315.2 of Salvelinus sp. IW2-2015. Lineage (NCBI taxonomy): Eukaryota > Metazoa > Chordata > Actinopteri > Salmoniformes > Salmonidae > Salvelinus > Salvelinus sp. IW2-2015. The sequence continues at coordinate 31,260 of NW_019946059.1, forward strand.
AAAAACTACAYGTACATTAGTTCGTACAACTTCTGTGACCGTTTGGACATAATTATATCAAAGGAAAGTGCTTTTAACTGGGGTAGGAGGGGAGAAGCATTTCCGTCCATCAGCATGAAAGAAATGGGAATGATAACGATGGAGCAGCTAGGATGCAATACCATCAACCAAACACACGATGTCAGTCAAATACCCATTAATGAAATTATATGAACTCAATAACATGAATTCAAAGCTTACGAAACACATTTTGGCCAACTTCATATAAATAAAGAAGTGATCTTATTTCTTTCTGTCTACATATGCATCCTTCTGTGGGCATAGTTGTTGCGCATCTCTCTCTGTGGTTACGTTCTGCAGGCATCTCTCTCTGACATTTATCGTGGTTGACAGCATTCCCTGGTGTTACTGTTGCGCAATCTCTTTGTGGTTTCGTGTTGCAAGCACTTGCTCTCTGTGGTTCAACTGGTGCAGCCTCTTCCTATCTGTGGGTTATCGTTGTTGCAGCAACCTTTCTGTGTGGTTACATGTTGCAGCGTCCTTCTCTCTGTGGTTACGTGTGCAGCATCTTCCTCTGTGGTTACGTGGTGCAGCATCTCTCTCTGTGGTTACGTGTTGCGCATCTCTCTCTGTGGTTACGTGTTGCGCATCTCTCTGTGGTTACGTGGTGCAGCAATCTTCTCTGTGGTTACGTGTTGCAGCGTCTCTCTCTGTGGTTACGTGTTGCAGCACCTTTTCTTCTGTGGTTACGTGTTGCAGCATCTCTCTCTGTGGTTACGTGTTGCGCACTCTTTCTGTGGTTACGTGTTGCAGCATCTCTCTCTGTGGTTATGTGTTGCAGATCTTTCTCTCGTGGTTACATGTTGCAGCATCTCTCTCTGTGGTTATCGTGTTGCAGCATCTCTCTCTGGGTTACGTGTTGCGAGGCATCTCTCTCTTGTGGTTACGTGTTGCAGCATCTCTCTGTGGTTACGTGTTGCAGGCATTCTCTCTTGTGGTTACGTGTTGCAGCATCTCTCTCTGTGGTTACGTGGTGCAGCATCTCTCTCTGTTGTTACGTGGTGCAGCATCTCTCTCTGTGGTTACGTGTTGCAGCATCTCTCTCTGTGGTTACGTGGTGCAGCATCTCTCTCTGTGGTTACGTGTTGCAGCATCTCTTCTGTGGTTACGTGTTGCAGCATCTCTCTCTGTGGTTACGTGTTGCAGCATCTCTTTTCTGTGGTTACGTGTTGCAGCATGTGTCTCGTCTCTCTGTGGTTACGTGGTTGCAGGCATCTCTCTGTGGTTACGTGTTGCAGCATCTCTCTCTGTGGTTACGTGGTGGCAGTGCGTCTCTCTCTGTGGTTACGTGGTGCAGATCTCTTCTCTGTGGTTACGTGTTGCAGCATCTCTCTCTTGTGGGTTACGTGTTGCAGCATCTCTTCTCTGTGGTTACGTGGTGCAGCATCTCTCTTCTGTGGTTTTACGTTGTGTGCGCATTCTCTCTGTGGTTACGTGTTGCAGCACTTTCTGTGGTTCGTGTTGCAGCATCTCTCTCTGTGGTTACGTGTTGTTGCAGCATCTCTCTCTGTGGTTACGTGGTTGCAGCGTCTCTCTCTTGTGGTTACGTGTTGCAGCATCTCTCTCTGTGGTTAACGTGTTGCAGCATCTCTTACTTGTGGGTTACGTGTTGCAGCATCTCTCTCTGTGGTTACGTGTTGCAGCTCTCTCTCTGTGGTTACGTGGTTGCAGCATCTCTCTCTGTGGTTACCTGTGTTGCAGCATCTCTCTCTGTGGGTTACGTGTGCATTAGTCTCTCTGTGGTTACGTTGCAGCACTCTCTCTGTGGTTACGTGTTGCAGCATCTCTCTGTTGGTTACGTGTTTGCAGCATCTCTCTCTGTGGTTACGTGTTGCAGATCTCTCTCTTGGTTACGTGGTCAGGTCTCTCTCGTGGTTACGTGTTGCAGCATCTCTTTACGTGTGCAGGCATCTCTTGGTTACGTGTGCAGCTCTCTCTCTGTGGTTACGTGTGCAGTCATCTCTCTCTGTGGTTACGTGTTGCAGCATCTCTCTCTGTGGTTATGTGTTGCAGCTCTCTCTCTGTGGTTACGTGGTATGCAGGCGTCTCTCTTGGTACGTGTTGCAGCTCTCTCTCTGTGGTTACGTGGTGTTCGCACACTCTCTCCTGTGGTTACGTGGTCGCATCTCTCTCTGTGGTTAGTGTTTGCACATCTCTCTCTGTGATTACGGTGTTGCAGCATCTCTCTCTGTGGTTACGTGTTGCAGCATCTCTCTCTGTGGTTACGTGGTGCAGCATCTCTCTCTGTGGTTACGTGTGCAGCTATCTCTCTCTGTGGTTACGTGTTTTTAGCTCTCTCTCTGTGGTTACGTGGTGCAGCATCTCTCTCTGTGGTTACGTGTTGCAGCATTCTCTCTCTGTGGTTACGTGTTGCAGCATCTCTCTCTGTGTTACGTGGTGCAGCATCTCTCTCTGTGGTTACATGGTGTGCAGCATCTCTCTCTGTGGTTACGTGTTGCAGCTCTCTCTCTGTGGTTCGTGGTGCAGCATCTCTCTTCTGTGGTTACGTGTTGCAGCGTCTCTCTCTGTGGTTACGTGTGTGCAGCATCTCTCTCTGTGGTTACGTGTTGCGCATCTCTCTGTGGTTACGTGGTGCAGCATCTCTCTCTGTGGTTACGTGTTGCAGCATCTCTCTGTGGTTACGTGGTTGCAGCATCTCTCTCTGTGGTTACGTGTTGCAGCGTCTCTCTCTGTGGTTACGTGGTGCAGCATCTCTCTCTGTGGTTACGTGTGCAGCATCTCTCTGTGGTTACGTGTTGCAGCATCTCTCTCTGTGGTTACGTGGTGCAGTGTTCTCTCTTGTGGTTACTGGTGCAGCATCTCTCTCTTGTGTACGTGTTGCAGCATCTCTCTCTGTGGTTACGTGTTGCAGCATCTCTCTCTGTGGTTACGTGGTGCAGCATTTCTTCTCTGTGGTTACGTGGTGCAGCATCTCTCTCTGTGGTTACGTGTTGCAGCATCTCTCTCTGTGGTTACGTGTTGCAGCGTCTCTGTGGTTACGTGTGCAGCATCTCTCTCTGTGGTTACGTGTTGCAGCATCTCTCTCTGTGGTTACGTGTTGCAGCATCTCTTCTCTGTGGTTACGTGTTGCCAGCATCTCTCTCTGTGGTTACGTGTTGCAGCATCTCTCTCTTGTGGTTACGTGTTGCAGCGTCTCTCTCTGTGGTTACGTGTTGCATCGTTTTCTTGTGATAAAAAACAACGATTAAGAGTCTCAGGATTCTAAATGACGACAGGAAACAGAAACATCATTTCTGGTTGTAGGCAGACTGACAACCAGGAAACCAAGGCCGTGTTCTCTAATGAACAAATTATGTAATTGTTGATGAATGTCCTCTGTCATTTTAAATGACCACTTAATCTCGAATCCCCTCTTCAACCCATTCATATCTCTCTGTATACATGTACACTATCTACAGTTGGTCAAATACATCAATGATCTGAAAATGTGGTCGGAGGCGCTGTATGGAGAGTGGGATGCAACTGCGGACTCTTTGTGATCCATACCGCATCTCCGTGTGCCTCCCGAATTTTGTATCAATGCGGGGGCTCAATATAACTCTTCATTAACATGATTGGTTGACGGTAGGTGAGGGCAGGAGGTCCTGTATAAACACAAACTCACTTCCTTGACAACAGCTCTGCGCTGCTCCGCGAAGCTCAAGAAACACGAATGCCCTGACTTCTGCAGAGGCCGTATCACCATAAATGCTGCACGGCCAGTGCAGATTTTGGATTGACCATGCAGTGCCTTTTAGACAGGATTAGGTGGCCGTCTATGGCGGCAGATGGACGAGGGCTGCATTTTCTGTGCTAATCTGACCAAAACGCACCTCCAACAACAACACATAAAACCTCACAGAATTATACCCAAAAACAATGACAATGTATCTCAACCAGTGACGTACGGGCTTTTTTAGGTGAGTGCTGATGCCGCCCTGTGATAAGCAGTGCCCACTTTGTCAAAGGCAGGGACGCAACACGTCTCTTTTCCATACCCAGCGCTCTTCTCCAGTGTGCTGTTGGAGAGAGGCAACAACGCGTCGCTCCACCAACGTTCCGTCCAACAACAAAACAAAGTATCTAACATGGATCATGTAGCAGATTTAGGATATGGTAGAAAGAGTATGTGGCCTTTTCTGTAGCCTACAGGCTGGAGATAAAAATGTATGACAATGTAATGAGA
>NW_019946060.1:0-6987 GCF_002910315.2 Salvelinus sp. IW2-2015
ATCTTAAGTACTATTTAAAAACCAAATACTTTTAGACTTTTACTCAAGTAGTATTTTAACTTGGGTGACTTTCACTTTACTTCAGTCATTTTCTATTATTTTTACCTTTTACTCGGCGGTTTGACAGTTGAGAACTTTTTCCACCACTGCTGATTTAACTGGTGACCAGCCTTCACTGTGTTTTCATGGTGCCCTTCACTGTGTTTCATGTGCTTCACTGTGTTTTCATGGTGGACTTCACTGTGTTTTCATGGTGCCTTCACTGTGTTTTCAAGGTGCCTTACTTTAGCTTCCTGTGTTTTCGTGCTCACTGTTTCAGGTGCTTACTGTGTTTTCAGGTGCTTCACTGTGTTTTCATGGTGCCTTCACTGTGTTTTCATGGTGCTTCACTGTTTTTTCAAGGTGCCTTCACTGTGTTTTCATGGTGCCTTCACTGTGTTTTTAGGTGCCTTCACTGTGTTTTTCATGGTGCCTTCACTGTGTTTTCTTATGGTGCCTTCACTGTGTTTTCATGGTGCCTTCACTGTGTTTTCAGGTGCCTTCACTGTGTTTTCATGGCTGCCACTGTGTTTTCAAGGTGCCTTCACTGTGTTTTTCATGGTGCCTTCACTGTGTTTTCATGGTGGCCTTCACTGTGTCTTTCATGGTGCTTCAACTGTGTTATGCTGGTCCACCTCATGTGTTTTCATGGTGCCTTCACTGTGTTTTGCTGGTGACCATCCTTCACAGTGTTTTCATGTGCCTTCCACAGTGTTTTCAGGGTTCTTCACTCTGTTTGCTGGGACCAGCTTACTGTGTTTGCATGGTGCCTTCACTTGTGTTTGCTGGTGACCAGCCTTCACTGTGTTTTCAAGGTGCCTTCACTGTGTTTTCAAGGTGCCTTCACTGTGTTTTCATGTGGCCTTCACTGTGTGTTTGCTGGTGACCAGCCTTCACTGTGGTGTTTCTGGTGACCAGCCTTCACTGTGTTTCATGGTCCTTCACTGTGTGGTTTGCTGGTGACCAGCCTTCGCGTGTTTTCATGGTGCCTTCACTTGGTTTGCTGGTGACCAGCCTTTCACTGTGTTTTGGACTCATGCTGGCATGGCAAAGTGATGTTTGAATCCTTGGAATCAGCCAGAGTGGGGATATCCAACAATTGGAACTGTTCTTCACTCACAACAACATGGTTTCTGAATGCCTGGCGGGTTAACAGAAGGATAATATAAATAAGACTACCTAAACCATTAAACTGGAACAACAACTCAGTAATGGGTGCAATAAGTCCAACTAACAGATTGGATTAGTTTAGATTTTTTTTTGCGTAGCATAATATTAATTAATCAGTCAATGTCAATGCAACAACTCAACATTACGTTCCCAGCAGGGAATTAGATGGCACAGTCTCAGTAGGAGGAGCCTAGTATGCTGATATTCYGTGTTACTGCATTCATTGTTACTAACCAGTACATTCTAAATACTATGTTGTATGATTAGTGCTACACAGTATGCAGTTTAAGTAAGTAGTGGGCAAGCCAGATTTGGGACCCGGCCTGTGAGTAGTTGAGGAGGGCAGTGATGGAGGGATAGAGGATGGATGGATGGATGGATGAGAGAGAGAGAGAGAGAGAGAGAGAGAGAGAGAGACATTTCAACTTATTTACATATTGAATTCAGTGCCAATTCAAAGGACACACCACTGCACCCTTGATGAAGTAAAACCAGAGAAACACAGGTTATTTGAGTTCATCCAACTTTAGTTTTATTTGTACTCTGAACACTTCTTAAAATGTGGGGGAGCTTTATTTCAAAACTGCTGCATTAGCATGAAGCAACGTTTCAGAGGCTGATTTACATTGTGCAATGCAGGACTTAGTTGTAGCACTAATGCATGCTGAACACAGAAATCCATTTTCCATCAAGGAGGTGTACTGTAAATAATGCTTATCCCCGATCCCAATCAAGGGTGCGTCCAGAATGGCACCCTATTCCCTTTATAGTGCATCCCTTTTGACCAGGGCCCATAGGGCACTATTTAGGGAATAGGGTGTTATTTGGGAGACACCCCTGGACTTTTGTGTGTGGCAGCAGCAGAGCATTATGGGTCTCACTTCACAACGTAGAAGCTGTTAAAACATGTTGTYAAGTAGGAGAGTATTGAACACAAGGCTCGTGGTGAAATGAAGTGTTCCTACTGTTTGCCCTGTGTAGTTGGAGGTATATTCCATATTCCCATTGAAGTCTCACACAGGCAGCAGCTGTGCTTCTGGGAGAAACACTGTCTTGTTCTCAAAGTGAATTGTTGATGCGTGATTTGCAGTAGACGAATTGTTTGGCTTGTTTGAACTTTCCTACATGGATACTTTATTATTTAGTCCTACTTTATTATTAATCTCTAACTATATGTACATATCTACCTCAATGACCTCGTACCCCTGCACATCCACTCAGTACTGGTACCCCTTGTATATAGCCAAGTTATCATTACTCAGTACTGGTACCTCCACCAGTCCTGATGAGACTAACACAGTCCTGTTGAGACTAACACCAGTCCTGATAGACTAACACCAGTCCTGTAGAGACTAACACCCAGTCCTGATGAGACCAACCACCAGCCTGTAGAGACTAACACCAGTCCTGATGAGAACCTTAACACCAGTCCTGTGAGACTAACACCAGTCCTGATGAGACTAACACCAGCCTGATGAGACTAACACCATCCTGATGAGACTAACACCAGTCCTGATGAGACTAACACCAGTCCTATGAGACAACACGTCAGTCCTGAGAGACAACCAGGTCCGATACTAACACCACCTGATGAGACTAACCACCAGCCCCTGATGAGACTACAACCAGTCCTGATGAGGACTAACACCAGCCCTGATGAGACTAACACCATCCTGATGAGACTAACACCAGTCCTGATGAGACTAACACCAGTCCTGATGAGACTAACACCAGTCCTTGATGGACTAACACCAGCCTGTAAGAGACTAACACCAGTCCTGTTGAGACTAACACCAGCCCTGATTGAGACTAACACCAGCCCTGGAGAGGACTAACACCAGTCCTGTTGAGACTAACCACCAGCCCTGATGAGACTAACACCAGCCCTGTTGAGACTAACACCAGTCCTGATGAGACTAACACACCAGTCCTGATGAGACTAACACCAGTCCTGATGAGACTAACACCAGTCTGTTGAGACTAACACCAGTCCTGATGGAACTAACACCAGTCCTGATGAGACTAAACACCAGTCCTGATGAGACTAACACCATCCTGATGAGACTAACACCAGTCCTGATGAGACTAACACCAGTCCCGATGAGACTAACACAAGTTCCTGATGAGACAACACCAGTCCTGTTGAGACTAACCACCAGTCCTGATGAGACTAACACCTCCTGATGAGACACACCAGTCCTGATGAGACTAACACAGTCCTGTGAGACTAAACAGTCCTGATGAGACTAACACCAGTCCTGATGAGACTAACACCAGTCCTGATGAGACTAACACCAGTCCTGTGAGACTTACACCAGTCCTTTGAGACTAACACCCAGTCCTGATGAGGACTAACACCAGTCCTGATGAGACTAACACCAGTCCTGATGAGACTAACACCAGTCCTGTTGAGACTAACACCAGTCCTGATGAGACTAACACCAGCCCTGATGAGACTAACACCAGCCCTGATGAGACTAACACAAGTCCTAAACCTATAAAATATATGACATATTAATTTTAAATCCATAAACTACAATATCATGGAATTAAATAGTTGTTTCAGAGTTGATCTCCTCACTTTAGACTGAAGACTAAGGTTCATCTAAGCATCCAGAGCACAATACTGGAAGGTACTGATGTACTGTAGCTATTCCATACTCTAATATCACAGGAATCAGATGATGTGGTGGTGTGTGTGTGTGTGTGGTGTGTGTTGTGTGTGTGTGTGTGTGTGTGTGTGTGTGTGTGTGTGGTGTGTTGATATTCTTCCACATACCTCAAATCCTCTCTCTCCTCTCTGTCCCATGGGGCCCTATAAGAACACATCACACAGCTTGTTTACAACAACACCACTCCACCCCTTCAGCCCAGCCACAGACAGACAGACAGACAGCAGACAGGACAGACAGACAGACAGACAGACAGCAGACAGACAGACAGACAGACAGACAGTCCCACAAAGTTTTAAAATCTAATCTGGGAATTAATGTTCAATGAATGTAGTCGTTATGTATCATTCATTTGACCAGGATAAAATCATATATAAGTCTATGCACAAGCCATTCTGAAGATGACGAACTGAAAAGGTGTTGAAATGTTGTCCAATAGAAAAGTTTTGGGAAGATTACAGGTAGAGAGATGGGGCTGCAACTGCTGGGATTCTCTGGAGGATTGGTTTGAAAAGCAAAACATGTATTTGTGAAAATGTCAACGGACAATAAAGTATGAACAAGAAAAAATGAGAAATGTCCAGTGCCATGTACTCACAGGAGGTCCTTCAACGCCCAGACCAGGCTCTCCTTTCTCCCTAGGTCTCCGTACACCAGGGACGCCACGCTCACCCTGACAGAGAAGAGAGGGGGGAACAGGGAACTCATTTTGATGACTGTTAAAGGAAGGGGGAACTCATTTGAGACGTTAAAGGGAAGGGGGGGACTCATTTGACTGTTAAAGGGAAGAGGATGCCATATGAAACTCATTTTGATGACTGTTAAAGGGAAGAGGGGGGGAACAGGGAACTCATTTTGATGACTGTTAAAGGAAGAAAGGGGGGCAGGGAATCATTTTGATGACTGTTAAACGGGAAGAGAGGGGGGAACAGGGAACTCATTTTGATGACTGTTAAAAGGAAGAGAGGGGGAACAGGGAACTCATTTTGATGACTGTTAAAGGGAAGAGAGGGGGAACAGGAACTCATTTTGATGACTGTTAAAGGGGAGAGAGGGGAACAGGGAACTCATTTTGAGACTGTTAAAAGGAAGAGAGGAGGGAACAGGAACTCATTTTGATGACTGTTAAAAGGACTAGGGTGCCATTTGGGACCCAGGTCATAAAAGGAGAGTTCCCTGGCTTTAAACAGGACCTGTGTTTCAGATCCCGACATCAGTGAATAATATAATAATGTATGCCACCTGACAGTAACAGTAACCGCAGAAGACTTTAGCATCTATAGACATTGTGGGATTGAACCCTCATCCTTGGTGTTGCTAGTGCCACACTCTTACCAACTGAGCCACAAGTGGATGAACTGGGTTCATTTGAGGTATTAGAAGAGCTAGTCATCCTTCAGATGTTTTCTAATGTGATCATCATAGCCAGAGGAATATCCCTCATCTAGCTAGAGAATAAATAAGTCCAGATTGGGTAACCCTGGGTGGTATGCCTGTCTGTTTTGTCCCTCTTCCCCCACATAGGGGGCTGCCAGCCTGTTTTTGCCCTGTTCTCCACCATAGGGGCTGTTTTTCTACCTTTGCCCTCGTGATCCTCTGGTCCAGATTGTCATCCCCTCTCCCTGCCCGGGCGAAAAGAAGAAAACAAAATGAGTTTCACAACCCAGCATCATACAGCATACGTCAGCATTGATAATAAGATGACGCTGACAGAGATGTCGCCTCGCTTCGCGTTCTCAGGAAACTATGCAGTATTTTGTTTTTTAATGTTTTATTTCTTACACTATTACCCCAGGAAACTTTTTTTTTTTTTACAAGCATTTCGCTTCGCTCGCATTGACATCTGCTAACCATGTGTACGTGACAATAGCATGTGATATGATGTAAAGGTTGGAGGCTAACATGTAAGATACAGATACAGACCGTCTGAAATATACCAAGACACTCTACCAAGTAGCTGCAGTTAAAAAGCCTTTATTAAGTCAAATCAAATGTTATGTGTCACCTGCTGTAAAGGTTTTCTTCCAGTGAAGGAGAGGACCAAAGTGCAGCGCGGTTAGTGTTCAACATGTTTGAATTGATGACAAGTGAACACTACAAACAACAACAAAACAACAAACGTGAAAACCGATACAGACCTATCTGGTGCAGAACACAAACACAGAGACAGGTAACAACCACCCACAACGAACACAGTGAAACAACTACCTAAATAGACTCTTAATTAGAGGAACGCAAAACACTGCCTCTAATTAAGAGCCATACCAGGCAACCCTAAACCAACATAGAAACACACACATAGAAGCCCACCCAAAACTCACGCCCTGACCATCACACACATACAAAACAACAGAAAACAGGTCAGGAACGTGACACCTGCTTCGTAAACAACAGGTGGAGACTAACAGTGAAATGATAACGGGTCCTTCCCAACAATACAGAGAGGAAGTCAGTAGAGAAATAATAGAAAGTAAAACACTTAATAAAAAAGTAAAATAGACACAGAATGAGTCAATGAAACTTGTCTATACTGTCTGCAAGGAGTCCAGTACTGAGAATGATAACTTGTCTATATACAAGGAGTACCAGTACTGGTAATGATAACTTGGCTATATACAAGGAGTACCAGTACTAGTAATGATAACTTGGCTATATACAGAGGTACCAGTACTGGATAATGATAACTTGCTATATACAAGAGGTACCAGTACTGAGTAATGATAACTTGGCTATATACAAGGGTACCAGTACTGAGTAATGATAACTTGGCTATATACAAGAGGTACCAGTACTGAGTAATGATAACTGTCTATATACAAGGAGCCAGTACTGAGTAATGATAACTTGGCTATATACAAGGGGTACCAGTACTGAGTAATGATAACTTGGCTATACTGTTGCAGGGAGTACCAGTACTGAGTAATGATAACGTGTCTATATACAAGGAGTACAGTACTGAGTAATGATAACTTGTCTATATACAAGAGGTACCAGTACTGAGTAATGATAACTTGGCTATATACAAGGGGTACAGTACTGAGTAATGATAAGCGTGTCTATATACAAGGAGTACCAGTACTGAGTAATGATAACTGTCTATTATACA
>NW_019946060.1:14519-27855 GCF_002910315.2 Salvelinus sp. IW2-2015
CTTCCCTCTCTGTGATTCCCCCATCCTTCCCTCTCTTATATCCTCCAGCCTTCCCCTCTCTACAAATCCCTTCCCATTCTTCCCCCTTCTATATTACTCCATCCTTCCCTCTCTGATATCCCTCATCCTGCCCCTCTCTACATCCCTCCATCCTTCAGCCTCTCTGCTATCCTCCATCCTTCCCTCAACTAATACACACAACATCCTTCCCTCCTCTACATCCCTCATCCTTCCCACTCTGTTATCCTCCATCCTTCCCCACTATATCCCTTCAGTTCTTCCCCTCTCTAACATCCCTTCGTCCTTCCCTCTCTGTATCCTCAATCCTTCCCTCACTATATCCCTCCAGTCCTTCCCTCTCTACATCCTCAGTCCTTCCCTCCTCTGTATCCTCCATCCCTTCCCTCTCTGTATCCCTCCATCCTGCCTCTCTGGATCCCTCCATCCTTCCCCCTTCTATATTACTCCATCCTGCCCTCTCTACATTACCTCCCATCCTTCCCCTCTCTACATCCCTCCATCATTCCCTCTCCTTACATCCCTCCATCTTCCCCCGTCTATATTACTCCATCCTTCCCTCTCTATATCCCTCAGTCCCTTCCCTCCTCTACCATCCCTCCATCCTTCCCTCTCTGTATCCCTCCATCCTGCCCTCTCTACCCTCATCCTGCCCTCCCCTCACACTGTTTACCTACTCACTCCTTAAGAAGCCATTACCCTCCCTGACACCAATTAAGCATTGCCAAGATCTCTTCTTATTACTCTGCCCTCTTAACGAAACAGCATAGCTCCTTAATGTGTGTGTTTGATGTGTGCGTGTTGCGTGCTGTGTGTGGTGTGGTGTGGTGTGTGTGATAGGTGTGTGTATTGCGCTTCTGACCTAATGAGTAGTTTAAACTGTCAGGCTTAATGGTTCCCAGTTTACACCTTCCATGTTACAAACAAACATTATTTTGCCCAGCCTAACCCTGAGAAGCTGGCACCCTATTCCCTAACATAGTGCACGTACTTTGACCAGGGTTGAACAGCTAGGAAAACAGGGTGCCACTCAGAACTAGTACCTATTACTGCTAGCTGCATATCTGCATCACTGCTTGACTTGCACCATGCAAAACGCAGAAAACCTGGGTTCAATCAATTTTTGAACTCATTGAAAAATAACTTACTTCGTGCTTGACTGAGCATGCTCTGCTTAATGACCCAAGAAGAGATCCAACATTGATAAACCCATGTGGCCCACTACCAGGGTAGACAAAACGCTGGAAGCAAACTCTCTACAATAGAATGATTCAAATAGTATTTCAAAACCCAGGTCTGAAACCAAGTACTAGTCAACATCTTGTGAATCCAGGAATCATTTCCGATGTTTAAATGTTTTTTACAGTGAAACACACAATAATGATTTCTATTAGCTAACCACCAAATAGCCCAAAGACTCAACCGCATATTTTCACCATGTTTCCACCGCATAGGTAGCTTTCACAAAAAACCGAGCAAAATAGAATTAAAATTAGTCACTAACCAAGAAACAACATTCATCAGATGACCAGTCTTATAACATGTTATACAATACATTTAGTTTTGTTCGAAAACGTGCGATATTTAGGGGATAAATCATAGTTTACATTGCAGCCACGATCAAAAAATAGCACCAAAGCAGCCAGAATTAATTACAAGAAGCAACTTGAAAATACATAATACTTCATCATAAAACATTTTATGAAAAATAGCATGGTTGTACAGCAATGAAAGATAAACATCTTGTGAATCAGCCAATATCTTCTTATTTTTTAAAGTGTTTACAGGGCGAAAACACAATATAGGATTATATTAGCTTACCACAATAGCCAAAACACACAAAAGCATTTATTCACCGCAAAGGTAGCTTTCGCAAAAACCAGCAAAAGATATAAAATGAATTTTTCACTAACCTTTGGACAACTTCATCAGATGACAGTCTTATAACATCATGTATAATACAATACATTTATGTTTATTGTTCGAAAATGTGCATATTTAGAGCTACAAATCCCTGTTATACATTTGTTGAATACGTACAACGATTCAGCAGATCTCCGAGATATTTTGGACACGTCACCTAATCTGACCAAAGAACTCATCATAAACTTTACATAAAGAATACTTGTTGTAATGGCAAATTGAAAGATACACTGTTCCTAATGGTAACGCTGCTGTAGATTTGTTAAAAAATAACTTTACCATAAACATACAGCTTGCTTATTGTGAGACAGCAACTCACCCAAACACGGCGGAGATCAGGAGTCAACATTTTACAACAGGAAATACGAATAAAAAATCATAAATTGTTGTTCTTTACTTTTGTGAGCTTTCCATTCAGAATGTTGTTACAAGGAGTCGCTTTGGTCCAGAATAAATCGTTGTTTGGTTTTAGAAATGTCCATTCTTCTGTCGAGTTTCGCGCCACAAATGCCTAGCCAGGTTGCTAACATTCCCATCCTCTCTTGCGCAAAAGAACGGAAAACTCCAAAAGTCCAATAAACGTTGAATAAACTGATAAAGACTCGGGTTGATTGTTGAAAAAAACTACTTTCATGATGTGTATTATCATATGTACAAATAAAAATCAGAGCCGGAGATATTCGCCGTGTATACCGAACGCGATTTTAGAAGACAATGTCGACTCCGCCCGGCCGCCTTCGAAGAAAAGAAAATACCGTGGACCCTGTTCAGCTAGACCCCCACGTTCCACTTCCCACTGCCTGTTGACATCTAGTGGAAGGCGTAGAAGTGGCATGCATAATTCGGATAAATAAAGAGCCATTGAAATAGGCAGGCCCATTGAAACAGAGAGCCTCGTTTTCAAGATTTTTTTCACTTCCTGGTGTAAGTTTGTGCCAAATGAGTTCTGTTTTTACTCACAGATATAATTCAAAACAGTTTTAGAAACTTCACAGTGTTTTCTATCCAATAGTAATAATAATATGCATATTGTATGATCCTGAATGGAGTACGAGGCAGTTAATTTGGGCACGATTTTTTCCAAAAGTGAAAACAGCGCCCCTAATTGCAAAAGTTTTAAAGCTCTGCTACTGAGCTGGTACGTGCAGGTGCGTGTCTGTTACAGGTAACTAGCTGGGTACGTGCAGTGCATGTGTCTGTACAGGTAACTAGCTGTACTTGCGGTAGCTGTGTCTGTAACGGTAAAAACTAGCTGGTACTCGCAGGTGCTGCTTCTGTACAGTACTAGCTGGTACTGCAGGGACTTGTGTCTTACAGGTAGAACTGGTACGCTCAGGCTGGCTTAGGTACTGCTAGCCTGCAGGTAGCTGTGTCTGTATCAAGGTTAGATAGCTGGTACTGCAGGTGTGCTGTCTGTACAGGTAACTAGTCTGGTACTTGCAGGGTACTGTGTCTGTACGTAACGTAGCTGGTACCATGCAGGTGCTGTGTCTGTACAGGTAAATAGCTGGTACTGCAGGTGCCTTGTGTTGTACAGGTAATTAGCTGGTACTGCAGGTTGCTGTGTCTGTACAGGTAACTAGCTGGTACTTGCAGGTGCTGGTGTCTGTACAGGTAGCCTAGCTGGTACTGGCAGGTGACTGGTGTCTGTTACCGGTAACTAGCTGGTACTGCCAGGATGCTGTGTCTGTACAGGTAACAGCTGGTACTGGCAGGTGCTGTGGTCTGTCAGGTAACTAGCTGGTAAACTGCAGTGCTGGTTTGTCACAGTAACTAGCTGGTATGCAGGTGCTGTGCTGTACAGGTAACTAGCTGGCTACTGCAGGTGGCTGTGTCGTTACAGGGTAACTAGCTGGTACTGGAGGTTGCTCGTGTCTGTACAGGAATGCTGGTACTGCAGGTGCTGTGTGTACAGGTAGACTAGCTGGTACTGCAGGCATGCTGTGTCTGTACAGGTAACTAGCTGGTACTGCAGGTGATGTGTCTGTACGGGGTAACAAGCTGGTACTGCAGGTGCTGTGTCTGTACACGGTAGACTAAGCTGGTACTCTGCAGGTCTGTGTCCTTGTACGGTAACTAGCTGGGTACTTGCAGGGCGGTGTCTGTACAGGTACTAGTGTACTGCAGTTGCTGTGTCTGTTACAGGTAAACGTAGCTGGTACTTGCAGGTGTCTGTGTTCCTGTACAGGTAAATAGCTTGGTACTGCAGGTGCTGTGTCTGTACAGGTAACTAGCTGGTTACTGCAGGTATGTTGTCCCTGTACAGGTTACTTAGCTGGTACTGCAGGTGCGTGTCTTGTACAGGTAACTAGCTGGTACTGCAGGTTTATGTGTCTGCTACAGACAGCTGGTAACTGCAGTATGCTTAGGTAACAGCTACTGTCATGGTGTCTGTAGAGGTAATGCTGGCTGGCAGGTGCTTGGCCGTCAGGTAACTAGCTGGTACTGCAGGTGCTGGTCTGTACAGGTAACTACTGGTTACTGCAGTGACTGTGTCTGTACAAGGTAAAACTAGCTGGTAACTTGCAGGTATGTGTCAGTACTGTGGTCTGGCAGTACTTGTGTCCAGCAGGTAACTAGCTGGTACTGAAGTGCTGTGTCTGTACAGGGTAACTAGCTTGGGATGCAGGTGTGCTGTACGGTAACAGCGGTACTCAGGTATGTTCTGTACAGGTAACAGCTGTACTTGCAGGGCTTAGGTAACTAGCTGGACAGGTGGCTGTGTGGTGGTATACTGGTACGAGGTGAATGCTGAACATTACTAGCTGGTACTGCAGGTGCTGTGTCTTAAGGTACAGCGGTACTGCAGTGGCTCAGGAGCTAGTGTATGCAGGCTTGTCTTAAGGTCTAGGGTTGAAGGTCTGTGTCTGTACAGGACTAGGGTACTCAGTAACTGTTTGTACAGGACTAGACTGAGTGCTGTGTCTGTACAGGTAACTAGCTGGTACTCAGGTGCTGTGTCTGTACAGGTAAAACTAAGCGGTCTGGTAGGTGTTGTGGTACAGCTGGCAGTTGCTGTGTCGTACAGTACTAGGGAATCATGTGTGTACAGTATAGGTCTGATGCGTTAGTAACAGTGTCTGGCAGGTGCTTGTATAACGGAACAAATAAGGAAACAGTTGAGTTAAATGAGTGGGTGCTTCCACACAGGTGCTTTCTGAGTTAATTAGAGCAATTAACATCCATCAATGCTTAGGGTGTCAATGTATAAAAATGCCCAGTTGCGCCCATTATGTTGGCTACCATGGCTAAAAGACTTTTGAAAGAGCGGGTTTCTAAGCGAGCATGTTTAAAGGCTGTCTGTCTCAGTCACCACGACCCTCAACCCCAAATGAAGACTCTAGGAGATTCTGGAGCAGCACCTGAGACAGCGTTTTCCACCAACTTCAAACAAAGACACCAAACTGATTGGAATTTCTCATTGGAAGAATTGGTGTGCATCCCTCCAATAGAGTCCAGACACCGTGTAGACTCTATGGAACAAGTGGTCATTCTGGCTGTTCTGGCTCGTGGTGCCAACGGCCTGTATTAAGACACTTTATGTTGGTGTTTCGCTTTATTTTGGCAGTTACCGTGTATGTAATTGAACACTTGTAAAATGTGCAAAGCTGGGTCCCGCAAATAGTCTGCTGACCAGCTTTAAAGCCTTCAGAAGGGGGTGGATAGGCCATTACGTGGCTGGTGTCTTGAATGCTGGATACTTACTAGCATTTGCAGTCTGCATGAAGTCAGGGCTGTGCGTGCGACAGGCAACTCCTCTCAGCAACATGTTCTTGCTGTTCGTCGCAGACTGTTTTTAGCTGATCTACTACTGTGTGGTATGTGTTTTGTGTTTGTCTGTTTGGTGATGTGGTCTGTCTGGTGAGATATGTGTCCAGTATGACTGATTACCCACTGGCAACTGAATTCCAAAGTGCATATACTTAAATCTACCTGTGTGTGTGTGTGTGTGTGTGGTGTGTGTGTGTGTGTGGGGGGGGGGGGGGGGGGATAAGGCCAAAACAAGCCAATAAGGGTCAGATCAGATAGTGATAAAACAGCTGTTCTCACTGCGTCCCAATGGAACCCTATTCAATGTAGTGCACTACTTTGAACGGAGCCCTAGTGAGCTCTCAGCAAACCCACCAGATGTTCAGCTAATGCTCTCCAGGCTCTCCCTTGGGTCCAGGCAGCCCTGGGTCGCATACATTCTCGTGATGCGACAACCTCCAGAGTCCCCCCTAGGGAAGGAAAGAGAAAAAGACAGAGGCAGCAGGCAGGCAGACAGGACAGCGCAGACAACGAGACAGACAGCAGGCGACAGAACAACGACAAGACAGACAGAGCAAGACAGACAAGATCAGACAGAAGACAGAGACAGAACAGACAGACAGGACAGAAGACAGACAGACAGACAGACAGACAGACAGGACAGACAGACAGACAAGACAGACAGACAGATAACAAATAGAGAAGACAGACAGACAGACGAGAGACAGACAGACAGACAGACAGGAGACAAGACAGACAGACAGACAGACAGGACAGACACAGACAGACAGACAGACAGGACAGACAGACAGAGAACAGAGAGACAGACAGAAGACAGACAGAGAGACAGATGAGTGAAAGTCAATCAGACAGAAGACAGACAGACAGACAGACAGACAGACAGACAGACAGACAGACAGACAGACAGACAGACAGACAGACAGACAGAGAACAGAGAGACAGACAGACAGACAGACAGAGAGGACAGACAGAGTGAGAAAGTCAATCAGACAGAAAGACAGACAGACAGACAGCCACTGCAGTGACAGATGGGCCGTGTCATCTCTACAGTACAGGGGGTGACTCTGAGTGACTGATGTGCACATGCAGATAAGGAATGGGTGTAAGAGGGGGGTGAGGCTGGTGAGAACAGTGGGAGTCAGGAGGGGAAAGCGGGGGCATCTGTCACCCCACTTCACTATGAATGACACACACAGTGTGAGAGGTAGGGGGGAGGGAAGGTGGGGAGTCAGAGGCTAAAGCTGAGGATATCTGCCACCCCACTGGAATCATTTCACACAACAACAGGGGTTAATTAGGAAATTACACCCCAAAACTATTTTATTGTATTTTATTCATTAGTCCACAGCGTGTTTATGTGCGTGGAGGAAACAGACCCGGCAGTATTTTATAAACTGTAGCATGCAGCCTTGTCAGAGATGGGTGTGTGTGTGTATAGGCCACGGTAGAGCTGAGCTCACCATGCACAGTATACCGGACTATACACCGGGTAGAACCACTTAATACAGGCCCATACACCAGTAGAACCACTTAATACAGGACTATATCCCAGTAGAACCACTTAATACAGGACTATACACCAGTAGAACCACTTAATACAGGCTATATCCCAGTAGAACCACTTAATACAGGACTATACACYAGTAGAACCACTTAATACAGGCTATATCCCAGTAGAACCACTTAATACAGGACTAATACAGGACTATATCCCAGTAGAACCACTTAATACAGGACTATACACCAGTAGAATCACTTAATACAGGACTATATCCGAGTAGAACCACTTAATACAGGACTATACCCCAGTAGAACCAGCGTAATTACAGGACTATATCCAGTAGAACACTTAATAAGGACTATACCCCAGTAGAACCACTTAATACACTATACCCAGTAAACACTTAATACAGACTATACCCAGTAAACCACTTAATAAGACTAACCCCGTAAACCACTTAAGTACAGACTATAAACCCCAGTTAGAACCACTAATACAAGACTATAACCCAGTAGAACCACTTAATACAGGACTATACCCCAGTAGAACCACTAATACAGGACTATATCCCAGTAGAACCACTTAATATAGGACTATACCCCAGTAGAACCACTTAATACAGACTAACCCCAGTAGAACCACTAAATACAGGACTATGACACCCCAGTGAGAACCACTTAATACAGACTATAACACCATAGAACCACCTTAATACAGGCTATACCCAGTAGAAACCACTTAATACAGGACTATACCCAGCTAGAACCACCTTAATACAGGCTATACCCCAGTAGAACCACTTAATACAGGACTAATACAGGACTATATCCAGTAGAACCACTTAATACAGGACTAATCCCAGTAGAACCACTTAATATAGGACATACCCCAGTAGAACCACTTAATACAGACTATACCCCAGTAGAACCACTTAATACAGGACTATACCCCGTAGAACCACTTATATAGGACTATACCACCAGTATACACCAGCCTAGATAATACAGCTATACCCCAGTAGAACCACTTAATTACAGACTATAACCCCAGGTAGAAACCACTAATACAGGACTATACCCCAGTTAGAACCACTTAATACAGGACTATATCCCAGTAGAACCACTTAATATAGGACTAAACCCAGTAGACCACTTAATACAGACTATACCCCAGTAAACCACTTAAACAGGACTATAGACACCAGTAGAACCACTTAATACAGACTATACACCAGTTAGAACCACTTAATACAGCTAACCCCAGTAGAAACCACTAATACAGGACTATACCCCAGTAGAACACCATTAATACAGGCTATTACCCCAGTAGAACCACTTAATACAGGCACTATGACCCCAGTAAACCACTTAATACAGGACTATACCCCAGTAGAACCACTTAATACAACTATACCCAGTAGAACCACTAATATAGGACTATTACCCAGTAGAACACTTAATACAGACTATACCCCAGTAGAACCACTTAATACAGCTGTATCCCAGTAGAACCACTTAATATAGGACCATAGCCCAGTTGAGACCACATATACAGGACTATACCCAGTAGAAACACTTAATACAGCTGATACCCCAGTAAACCACTTAATACAGGACTATACCCCAGTATAACCACTTAATACAGACTATACCCCAGTATAACCACTAATACAGACTATACCCAGTTAACCACTAATACAGACTATACCCAGTAGAACCACGTAATACAGGACTATACACCAGTAGAACCACTTAATACACGCTATACCCCAGTATACCACTTAATACAGGACATATACCCCAGTATAACCACTTAATACAGACTATACCCCAGTATAACCACTTAATACAGACTATACCCCAGATAAACCACTTAATAAGACTATACCCCAGTAGAACACTTAATACAGGCTATACCAGTAGAACCACTTAATACAGGACTATACACCAGTAGAACCACTTAATAAGGACTAACACCAGTAAACCACTTAATACAGGATATATCCCAGTAGAACCACTAATACAAGACTATACCCAGTATAACCACTGAATAGAGGAAGGAGTTGCTATCCAATCTGAAAGTCGTGCATCATCCTCTACGGTGATGGTAAACATCTGTCTAATGTCTGCCTGCTGGTCTGTTCTCCAAGGTGGAAGACTCTACCTTGATTCCTTAAGACCGTCTCTACCAGGTGTCCCTGATCCCCCGACGATCCCTAGAAACGGAGGACAGAACAGAGACACAATCTATCAACCAGCGTCACACGCACGCAGCGCACGCACGCACGCACGCACACACGCACACACACACACACACACCACACACAGATGTGACAGGTACACAAAGCACGCACAACTACTCCCCCTCAACACACACGTCCACCCTCCCATTACCATACAGATACATTCATCCTCTCTCCTCTCTCCGCATCAGCGGGCCCACCATGTTCCAACATCCTTCCCCTTCCAGGATGAAATGCCTCTCTTTCCCTCTCCTGCTTCTGAATAAAAGACAGATCCTCATTCTGGTACAGCAGGTGCAGCAACAGATTGGGTCCCTGCCTGCCTCCGCATCCCTCATAACGTAAAACGCTCCGATCGTGCCCTCTACCCACTAATTCATTCTCAAATTGAATTACTGACCGCCTGTGTAACAATTCAAGAATCCCCCCCCCCTTCATCAGCTCTCTTCTTCTCTCTCTACTTTCTCCGTCTCTTCCTCAGCGGTATATCTATGTATTTCCTTATTGTCCTTTGGTAGGTGTAGTTGGGGAACAGTGGAACAGGGAGATAAAGACATGAGAGAAGGAGAAAGATGAGATTGTTCTTTCTGGAGAGTGGGGTCAATTCCATTTCAACTCAGGAACAAAAAACAAAGTATATCTTCCATAATTGAAATATAATTGACCTCACCCCTGGTGCAGACGGTACTTAATACATGTATTTTAAAGTAAACATGGTATTTATTTTACTTACCGTCTCTCCTGCAATCCCTGGGAGTCCGATGAGTCCATGAGGACCTTCTTTACCCTGGAAAACAGTCAGAGAAGTGTTAGAGTCTAATATTCCTTCTTCTAGTAATCATAGCCTGGCCCTGGTGACCTGCCTGTCTGGCTAAGTGCAGACAGCACCAGCAATCACTCTCTGATTCAGAGAGTTGTATTACTGAGCCACACCCCAGTAAAGACATGTTGTTCTGGAGGCCTTTCTGGTCATCAAGGGGTTGAAAGTTGGATGCTAAGGTGAAGACATCTCGGAGGTGTTGGAACTGTATAGACTGTAGCTAGCTACTAGACACCAGAGGGATATACTACAAAGTAGGTTTAATTAGTTAACCAGCTAACTTTGATAAATAACCAGAAATAACTGTTGATTTTCTGGTTCATTAAGAAAGCTAAACGTATATGTGTTTTTGGTTGTTCAGTCAATCAGACCAAAGCCCATTTCAAGCTTATCTTTCTTAAAAAATAAGGTTATTAGGGGAAATTTACTGGCTAACTCCTTGATCCTACTTTGTAGAATACCCTTCAGGACATCCGGCAGTTATATTTTATTTTAAAGTTCTAGTCTGGGATTCGACAGTTGTGTCAAGCTCAAAAGGCATTTAGAAGTTATATCTGTCAAGAATCAAATGGGTAAATCTTAAGAATTGAAAAGACCAATGAACCATTTCCCAAATACCAGACTGTAGGGGACAAACTGTAGGGCGAGGAAAGAAGATTGCAGCAATCTTTTGGTGTTTGACCTGCTGTGAGAATTGCAGCAATCTGTCTGGTTTGGGAGCTTGACCATCCCCTTCAGGTATCAGAGGGCGGTAGAGGAAAACAGGAGCTGTTGAAGTCTTCTATAGTAGTTACATTGAACGACCCACTTCCACCTACAGTCAACAGGTGACCCAGCCTCAAAAGTTTGATTAGTCGTACCATTTGATACAAATTTTATTAGGATTTTAACCTCCAAGGGCTAGTCTTCCAAGAGTCCATAGAGTTTAAGATAGTAATGTCTCTCTGTAGAACAATATAAATTGCTCAAACGTCTAGCATGAGGTAACGAATCACTTGTCATGCCATATAGACCTAGTTCTAGTTCCTGGGGTGAGGTGCATTACCAGTAGCTGCTCAGGGAACTTAAACTAGAACCTAAACCAACTACAGGTGCTCTAAAGGTGATCTAGGGTATCTGAGTACTTGATACACAATGTAATACATTCTGTTTCCTGTGTCAATCCAAACAGTTTCATACTACTGTACCAATAAGTACAATGGCAGAGGATCATATAGCTTGTGTTGTTGGGTATTGTTGGGTGATAAAGACTCTTTGTTCTCTGGTGATAAAGACTCTTTGTTCTCTGGTGATAGAGACTCTTTGTTCTCTGGTGATAAAGACTCTTTGTTCTCTGGAGATAGAGACTCTTGGTTCTCTGGTGATAGAGACTCTTTGTTCTCTGGAGATAAAGACTCTTGGTTCTCTGGAGATAGAGACTCTTTGTTCTCTGGTGATAGAGACTCTTGGTTCTCTGGTGATAAAGACTTTGTGTTCTCTAGTGATAGAGACTCTTTGTTCTCTGGTGATAGTTTGTCAACGGGCGTGTTTTTTACCTCTGGCCGGGCTCTCCCTATTTTGTTTTTTTTTTTTTTTTTTTTTTTTTTTTTTTTGGGGTTTTTTTTTTTTTTTCCCTCCCTTTTTGCCTTTTGGACCTGGGTAGTCCTAAGCTTCCCTTTAAACCAGTAATGAAAGGAGGGAGAGGGGGAAGGGAAAGAAGAAAATAGAAGAAGAGAGAGAGAGAAGAAGAGAAGAGAGAGAGAGAGAAGAAGAGAGAGAGAGAAGAAGAGAGAGAGAAGAAGAGAGAGAGAAGAAGAGAGAGAGAGAAGAAGAGAGAGAGAGAAGTTTGAACCGGAGTAACTTGACACAACGTTGGCCAAACAAGATGTTAAATGTTTCCAATCTGCCTTGAAAAGTCCATTCATGTATTTGGGTAAGAGTCTAGCTACATTTACAGAAGTTTCTAATTTAGTCAGTAAGTCGTTTGTATTGCAAGTTAAAGCACACTGTTAAGTTAGCTAACATTAGGTGGCTAGCTCGCTACCTAACGTTATGTGTATGATCGGTGTAGTAATATTATTTGAATTAGAAATCCATTTGCATTGCTAGTTACTGTTAGCTAGCCAACATTGAAACTAGATGGTTAGCTTTAGCAACCTGCAGATTTATACTACAGCTGTGACAAACAGTTTGTATTGGTGGGAGTATGATTTGGGATTATGCCGGTTCCTTGTTTAGCTAGCTAGCTACATGTCTAAACAAAACACTTCGCCAGATTATTACATGACCCATCAAGTTAACCAGGTGTGTCTGGGGTTGATTACAGCCATCTATAGTATTTCATGAACATGTCTAGACAATAGAGACCCATCCACTTAGCTAGATGTGGCTGGGGGTGATTACAGCCATCTATAGTATTTCATGAACACGTCTAGACAATAGAGACCCATCCACTTAGCTAGATGTGTCTGGAGGTGATTACAGCCATCTATAGCATTTCTCTCACATGACCCATCAATTTAGACCAGTGTGTCGGGTAAGAATCATCTAATAATTTAAAAGTAAAGTAACCATTTCACTGTACCGTTTACACCTTCTATATCCTGTGCCTGTGACAAATAAACGTAGAATTCATTTGATATAGCGTGTGTTTACCACATGACCCTCACATGTGATTCCTTAAAGAGATGGGTGGGGCTAAGTCTTAAGAGGGTGTGAACGATGCTGAATGGGTGTAGACAAAGAAGAGCTCTCCAGTAGGTGTACCAAAATATTCAAGGGCCATTTTCTGAAAAGTGAGTTTACAAGTTTATCAACTTGCAGAATTACTTTCCCATTATTCCTCAACTGTGGTGTATGGTATACAATTTTTTCTAGATCTGAGTCTCTACATCTATCCAACGTAAAAAACACATTTAATTTTTTTTTTCTACATAAGACCAAGGCAGTCGGTCACATATGTGGAGCCTCAGAGAGTCGTTGAACCTGGACAACTGAGCTGACCAAGGACTTGTCCTTAGATGTAGAGCCTGAGAATGTTATCCTTGTTAACCTGGGCTGACCTTGGAACAGTTAAGGAGAG
>NW_019946060.1:28690-35416 GCF_002910315.2 Salvelinus sp. IW2-2015
TGGACACACATTGACAGTTTCCACCTGGTTTCAACCAAACTGTTTCGTTAAGTCAAGAGAGGTGCCTGTACCCGAATCACTGGATGTTAGGTTTGCTGGATCGAATCCCCGAGCTGAAAAGGTAAGGCAGTTAACCCAATGTTCCCACGGCGTCGAAGACGTGGATATCGATTAAGGCAACCCACCGCACCTCTCTGATTCAGKGGAGTTGGGTTAAATTCACATTTCAGTTGAAGGCATTCAGTTGTACAATTGAGAAGGTATCCCCCTTTCCCTTTAAGTTTAATTTTTGGTTTTAGTGTTTTGTGTCTTTAACTAGCTGGCTAACTGGATGACTTACACTTAAACTTCCTAGCTTAGACTTGTGAAGTGTTATGAAATATATTAATCATGTCCATTTTGCTCATTGCTCATCATTGCTCCAATGTATCATACCCATTATTGCATGCCAGTGTGTTATCAGCTTAACTTCCGCTTACATACAGAAAAAAACACTACACGGTCGACAGCTAAAGCCAAGATTATATGGTGAAACAATTCCCACAAAACCTCTCTTCATGAAAATCATCCCCTTGGACAGAAGAAATAGCTCAGAGATTCTGGCATCTTTTGTCCCTCTGTATGTAGCTGGATGAATAGCGTATAACAAAGCAAATTTGTTAAATTCGTTTAAACGCTATTCAAGTTCTATGAACACATTGCCTGTAGTACTCGCGCAGAAACTCAAACAGGAAGTACCCGTGCTAAGGTCTACTCGACTCTGGTTTGACCAATTGGAATTTATGCATCAAGATTGCTTTGATCACGTGGACTGGGATATGTTCCGGGTTGCCTCTGAGAATAACATTGACGTATACACAGACACGGTGACTGAGTTCATCAGGAAGTGTATAGGGGATGTTGTTACCACTGTGGCTATTAAAACCTACCCAAACCAGAAATCGTGGATAGACCCAAAACGCAAACCACGTCATTTAAACATGACAAGGTGACTGAGAATATGGTTGTACACAAACAGTGTAGTTATGCCCTCCGTAAGGAAATCAAACAGGCAAAATGTCTGTTGGAGGGACTCCAGACAATTCTGGATTACATAAGGAAAACCAGCCACATTGTGAACACTGACGTTTTGCTCCCAGACAAGCTAAACAAATTCTTTGCCCGCTTTGAGGATAACACTGACGAGAACCACTCCCAAGGACAGCGTGCTCTTGTTCTCCGTGGCAGACGTGAGTAAGACATTTAGCGTGTTGACCTTCGCAAGGCTGCTGACCCAGACATCCCTAGCCACATCCTCAGAGCATGCACAGACCAGCATGCTGGAGTGTTTACAGACATATTCAATCTCTCCCTATCCCAATCAGTTGTCCCCACATGCTTCAAGATGTCCACCATTGTTCCTGTTCCCAAGAAAGCGAAGGTAACTGAACTAAATGACTATCGCCCCATAGCACTCACTTCTGTCATCATGAAGTGCTTTGAAAGGCTAGTTGAGGATCATATCACCTCCACCTTACCTGACACCCTAGACCCACTCCAATTTGCTTACCAACCCAATAGAGCCACAGACGATGAAATCGCCATCGCACTGCACACTACCCTATCCCATCTGGACAAGAGGAATACCTATGTAAGAATGCTGTTCATTGACTACAGCTCCGCCTTCAACACCATAGTACCCTCCAAGCTCATCACTAAGCTCAGGGCCCTGGGTCTGAACCCCGCCCTGTGCAACTGGGTCCTGGACTTCCTGATGGGCTGCCCCCCCAGGTGGTGAAGATAGGAAACAACACCCCCACTTCGCTGATCCTCAACACTGGGGTCCCACAAGGGTGCGTGCTCAGCCCTCTCCTGTACTCCCTGTTCACCTATGACTGCGTGGCCATGCACGCCTCCACCTCAATCATCAAGTTTGCAGATGACACAACAATTGTAGGCCTGATTGCCAACAATGACGCGACAGCCTACAGGGAGGAGGTGAGGGCCCTGGCGGAGTGTTGACAGGAAAATAACCTCTCCGTCAACGTCAACAAAATGAAGGAGCTGATTGTGTACTTCGGGAGACAGCAGAGGGAGCACGCCCCCATCCACATCGACGGGACCACAGTGGAGAAGGTCAAAAGCTTAAAGTTCCTCGGCGTACACAACNACTTCGGGAGACAGCAGAGGGAGCACGCCCCCATCCACATCGACGGGACCACAGTGGAGAAGGTCAAAAGCTTAAAGTTCCTCGGCGTACACAACACTGACAATCTAAAATTGTCCACCAACACAGACAAACGTATGTGTTATGGCTTTACACCTCCGTTATACCGTGGATAAAGAGTTACTTATATCTATGTTTATATCTATATTTATATGCTATAATGTGGATAAAGAGTTACCTGTCTAACAGAACACAGAGTATGTTCTTTAATGGAAGCTTCTCCAACATAATCCAGGTAGAATCAGGAATTCCCCATGGCAGATGTCCAGGTGCCTTACTTTTTWKAATCTTTACTAACGACATGCCACTGGCTTTGAGTAAAGCCAGTGTGTCTATGTATGCGGATGACTCAACACTTTACACGTCAGCTACTACAGKGACTGAAATGACTGCAACAATTAACAAAGAGCTGCAGTTAGTTTCAGAATGGGTGGCAAGGAATATGTTAGTCCTAAATATTTCAAAAACTAAAAGCATTCTGGGTTACTCAACTAAATCTGGAAATTGAGCAAGTTGAGGTGACTAAACTGCTTCGAGTAACCCAGAATTGTAAACTGTCATGGTCAAAACATATTCATAAAACAGTAGCTAAGATAGGGAGAAGTCTGTCCATAATAAAGCGCTGCTCTACCTCCTTAACAACACTATCAACAAGGCAGGTCCTACAGGCCCTAGTTTCTACCTTCTTAACAGCACTATTAACAAGGCAGGTCCTACAGGCCCTAGTTTCTACCTTCTTAACAACACTATCAACAAGGCAGGTCCTACAGGCCCTAGTTTCTACCTTCTTAACAACACTATCAACAAGGCAGGTCCTACAGACCCTAGTTGTCACACCTGGACTACTGACACCTGACTACTGTTCAGTCGTGTGGTCAGGTGCCACAAAGAGGGACCTTGGAAAAATACAATTGGCTCAGAACAGGGCAGCACGGCTGGCCCTTGGATGTACAAAGAGAGCTAACATGAATAATATGCATGTCAAWCTCTCCTGGCTCAAAGTGGAGGAGAGATTGACTTAATCACTACTTGTTTTTGTAAGAGGTGTTGACATGTTGAATGCATCAAGCTGTCTATTTAAACTACTGGCACACAGCTCAGACACCCACGTATAACACACAAGACATGTCACCAGAGGTCTCTTCACAGTCCCCATGTCCAGAACAGACTATGGGAGGCACACAGTACTACATAGAGCCATGACTACATGGAACTCTATTCCACATCAGGTAACTGATGCAGCAGTAGAATCAGATTTAAAAAGCAGGTAAAAATACACCTAATGGAACAGCGGGGACTGAAGAGACACACACAAAGGAACAGACACACACAAAGGAACAGACACACACACACAGGAACAGACACACACACCGGTAGAGACACACACACCGGTACGGACACACACACAGATACAGACACACGTATACACACACATACTCTACACACTACACTGTAATATAGTTGTATGGTGCCTTGCAAAAGCATTCATCCCCCTTGGCATTTTTCCTATTTTGATGCATTACAAACTGTAATTTAAATTGATTTTTATTTGGATTTCATGTAATGGACATACACAAAATACTCCAAATTGGTGAAGTGAAATGAAAAAAATGACTTGCTTCAAAAAATGTAAGAAAYTGTAAAACAGAAAAGTGGTGTGTGTATATGTATTCACCCCCTTTGCTATGAAGCCCCTAAATAAGATCTGGTGCAACCAATTACCTTCAGAAGACACATAATTAGTTAGATTTCACACAGGTGGACTTTATTTAAGTGTCACATGATCTGTCACATGATCTCAGTATATATACACCTGTTCTGAAAGGCCCCAGAGTCTGCAACACCACTAAGCAAGGGGCACCACCAAGCAAGCGGCACCATGAAGACCAAGGAGCTCTCCAAACAGGTCAGGGACAAAGTTGTGGAGAAGTACAGATAAAAAAATATCCAAAACTTTGAACATCCCAAAAGGCACCATTAAATCCATTATAAAAAATGGAAAGTATATGGCACCACAACAAACCTGCCAAGAGAGGGCCGCCCACCAAAACTCACGGACCAGGCAAGGAGGGCATTAATCAGAGAGGCAACAAAGAGACCAAAGATAACCCTGAAGGAGCTGCAAAGCTCCACAGCAGAGATTGGAGTGTCTGTCCATAGGATATTGGGATCCTCATTAGTTCCTGCTAAGGCAGCAGCCTACTCTTTCCTGGTGGTTTATTTATGGATCCTCATTAGTTCTCCTGCAAGGCAGCAGCTTCTCTTCCTGGGGTTTATTTATGGGACCCATTAGTTTCCTGCCAAGTGGGCAGCGCTACCTTCCTGGGTTTTATTATTGACCCCATTGTTCCTGCAAGGGCAAGCAGCTACTCTTCCTTGTGGTTTTATTGGATCCCCATTAGTTCCTGCCAAGTTTAGCATGCTTACTCATTCCTGGGGTTTATTATGGATCACTATTAGTTCCTGCTCAAGGCAGCAGCTACTTCTTTCCTGTGGGTTTATTATGAATCCATTAGTATCCTTGCCAAGGCAGCAGCTACCTCTTCCTGGGGTTATTATATGGATCCCCAATTTAGTTTCTGCCAATGGCAGTCACTACTCTTCCTTGGGGTTTATTTGGTCCATTTAAGTTCTTTGTCCAAGGCAGCAGCTTACTCTTCTTGGGGTTATAGTATCCATAGTTCCTGCCATATGTTGTGGCAGCAGCGTACTTCTTCCTGTGGTCGCAACATTCAATTAAGGTTACTTACATACATATTAATACATTATGAACACATAACATCATATATACATTTAATTACACTCTACATATCTTACATTACAGTTAAAATGTACAGTGGCTTTTGCAAATTTTTAGTTTTTGTCATTGTTTATCTCTCTCTTCTTTGGATTTTTCTTTTATTTTTTGTTTCTTTTAACACCTGGAATAAAACAGAATTTTGGGGGGGTTTGTATCATTTGATTTACAACAACATGTCTACCACTTTGAAGAGCAAAAATATTAGTTTTATTGTGAAACAAACAAGAAATAAGACAAAAAAAAACACTTGAAAACGTGCATAACTATTCACCCCCCAAAGTCATACTTTGTAGATCACCTTTTGCAGCAATTACAGCTGCAAGTCTCTCTTGGGTATGTCTCTATAAGCCCCCCCCCCCTTGGCACATCTAAGCCAGCTGGGATTTTTGCCCATTCTTCAAGGCAAAACCGCTCCAGCCTCTTCAAGTTGGATGGGTTTCGCCTGATGTAACAGGCAATTTTTTAAAGTTATACCACAGATTCTAATTGGATTGAAGGTCTGGGCTTTGACTTGGCCATGTCCAAACATTTATAGTTTCCCAAAAACCACTCAAGTGGTTGCTTTTTAGCAGTATGCTTAGGGTCATTGTCTCCCTTGCTGGAAGGTGAACCTACGTCCAGTCCTCAAAAGTCTTTGGGAAGACGAAAGAGGTTCCCTTCAAAAAATGTCCCGTTATTTGCGCCATCCCATCATTCCTATCAATGTCCGACCAGTTCCAGTCCCTGCCGATGAAAATAGATCCCCACATCCTTGATGCTGCCACCCATGGCTCACTGCGTGGAATTGGTGGTTTCTCGGGGTGATGAGAGGTGTTGTGATTTGCGCAGATCCTATACGTCGTTCCTTATGGCCAAGAAGTCAAGTTTTAGTTTCATCTGACCGAGAGTGCCTTCTCCATCCTTGTTGGGGAGTCTCCCACATTGCATTGGCAAACACCAAACGTGTTTGCTAATTTTTTCTTTAAGCATTGCTTTTTTTTCTGGTCACTCTTCCGTAGCCCAGCTGGTGGAGTGTCAGCTTAAGTGGTCCTATGTGACAGACACTCAATCTCTGCTGTGGGAGCTTTGCACTCCTTCAGGGTTATCTTTGGTCTCTTTGTTGCCTCTCTGATTAATGCTCCTTGCCTGGCTCCGTGAGTTTTGGGTGGGCGGCCCCTCTCTTGGCAGGTTTGTTGTGGTGCCATATACTTTCCATTTTCTTATAATGGATTTAATGGTGGCCTTTTGGGATGTTCAAAGTTTTGGATATTTTTTTTATCTGTACTTCTCACAACTTTTGTCTGACCTGTTTGGAGAGCTCCTTGTCTTCATGTGCCTATGGTTGCTTGTGGTGCCCCTTGCTTAGTGGTGTGCAGACTCTGGGCCTTCAGAACAGTGTATAGTAATATCTGAGATCATGTACAGATCATGTGACACTTAAATAAAGGTCACCTGTGTGAAAATCTAAACCTAATTATGTGTCCTTCTGAGGTAAATTGGTTGACTCAGATTTATTTTAGGGGCCTTCATAGCAAAGGGGGTTGAAACATATACACACACCACGGTTCTGTTTACATTTTCTTACATTTTTGTGAAGTCAAGTTCAATTTTTTTTCATTTCTACTTCACCTATTTGGAGTACTTTTGTGTATGTTACCATTACATGGAAATCCTAAATAAAATCATTATAATTACAGTTGTATATGCATCAATAGGAAATATGCCAAAGGGGGATGCATGA
>NW_019946060.1:36602-49571 GCF_002910315.2 Salvelinus sp. IW2-2015
ATGAAAATTAATGAAAAAGATTACTACGAATATTATGAAACGGTTCTGATATTAAATGAAAGAAGTTACTGTATTATGACACGAAGTTCTTGGTGTTATGAACAGGTTCATAGTCTTATGAAAAAGAGATTACACTGTCAATTATGAAAGAGTTACTGTCGTTATGCAAAAGAAAAGAGAAGAAGAAGGAGAAAAAGCGAGAAGAAGAGAGGAAGGAGAGAAAAGGGAGAAAAAGAAGAAAGAAGAAAAGAAGAAAAGAGAAGAAAGAGAAGAAGAAAGAAAAAAGAGATAGAAAACGAGAAAAGAGAGGAAGAGGAGAGAAGGAAAGAACGGAGGCAAGAGAAGGAGCAGGAGAGGTAAAAAAAAAAAAAAAAAAAAAAAAAAAAAAAAAAAAAAAACAAAATAAAATAAAAAAAAACAAAAGGAGAAGAGGTGGTTACCAAACAAAAACCAAAAACAAAAACATTTTTTTTTTATTTTTTATTATTGGGAGGAGGGGAGGAGAGAGGAGGGGGAGGAGGGGGGGATTTAAAAAAAAAAACAAAAAATATATAATCAATATAACAGAAGAAGAAGAACAGAAAGGAAAAAAAGAAAACAAGAAAAAGAAGGACGAAGAGAAGAGAGAGAAGAAAAAAAGAAAAAACGAAAAAAGAGAAGGAAGAAAAAGAGAAAATAAAGACGAAGCAGGGACGAAAGAAACAAACAAAAAAGAGAGAGAGAAGCAGAGAAAAGACAACGGGGGGAGGGAAAGAAGGGAGAAGCAAAAAGAAGAGGAAGGGAAGAAAAAAAGACAAAAAAAAAAAAAACACACAACAAAAAAAAAGAGACGAGGAAGGGCCAGAAAGAAATACAACAAAAGAAAAACAAAAAAAAAAAAAAAAAAATAAAAACAAAAAGTCCGTGTTATAGAAGGTTCTGATAATTATGAAAAAGGTTCTGGTATATATGAAGTCTGTGTATGAAAGGTTCTGTATATATGAAGGTTCTGTGTTAATGAAAGAGTTCAGGTATATGAAGGTTCATGTGTTATGAAGGTATACCTAGTATTATGAAAGGTTCAATTGTATTATGAAAGAAAGTTCTGTGTTTTGAAAGGTCATGTATTCTGCAAAGGTTACTGGATTTGAAAGGTTCTGGAGGATCCGCTCTCATCTCTACAAGGACGACAAACAGAGAGGATCCCTCTCTACTCCACTCTAGAGGACAACAAGAGATACTCCCCTACTAGGCAACATCCGAGGATCCCTCTCTACTCTTTCATCTTCTCTCTTCTAGGAAGACAATCAAGAGGATTGCTTCGACTCTACTAAGGCAAAACAACAAGAGACTTCTCTCTCTCATCTCTACCTCTCTCTCTCTCTCTCTTCTCTCTCGGCAAACAAGGAAAGAAGATCTCTAAACTCTATCTAGGACGCACCAACAGAAGAGGTCTCTCTCTAACATCCTCATCTCTAGGCGACAACAGTGGAGGATCCTCTCTCTCTCTCTAGGACGACAAACAGGAAGATCCTTTTCTACTAGGCGACAACAGGAGATACCTCATCTCTCTAGGCGACACACAGGAGGAATACTCTCTTCTCTTCTAGGGCAACAACAGGAGGATCCTTCTTCTTTCCTCTCCTAGGCGACAACAGGAGGATCCTCTCTCTCTCTTCTCTAAAGCGACAACAGGAGGATCCTCTCTCTCTCTCTCTAGACGACAAGGAAGAGGATCCCTCTCTCTCTCTCTCTGACGCACAAGAGAGGATTCCCTCTCTCTCTAGGCGACACAGGAGGGATCCTCTCTCTCTCTTAAACGAAAACATAAGGCATCTACTCTTCTTTCTCTCTAAGCGACACACAAAGAGGATACTCTGTACTCTTATCAAAGGCAACACAAGAAGATCCATCTGTCTCTCATCTCAGGAGCAAACAACCAGAGATCCCTCTCTTCCTCTCTTACTAAGCCGAAAAACAGAGATCTCTGTCTCTCTTCAAGGCAACAACCAAGAAGTCCTCTGTCTCTCTTCTTCAAGCAACAACACAAGAGGATCTCTGTCTCTCTTCGCAGGGCAACAACAGAGGATCCTCTGTCTCTCTCTCAGACAACAACGAGATCCCTCTCTTCTCTCATCTAAAGCGACAACAAGAGGATACCGCTCTCTCTCTCTCCTCAATGGCACAACAGGAGGCCTCTGATCTCTCTCTCAACAGGGGACACAAGAGGATCCTCTCTCTCTCTCAAGGCAAAACACAAGAGGATCCCTCTCTCTCTCTCAAGCAAACAAACAGAGGATCCTCTCTCTCTCTCCAAGGCACCCAACAACGAGGATCCTCTCTCTCTCTTCAAAGGCAACAACAACGCATTTTGTTACAGTGTCATGTATACGTTTAAATTAGGCGTTAATACAAACACAAAATTGACAATACAACTATCAATTACAGTTACACACCAATCACATATTTTTTTTTAAAAGACTAGCCTGCCTGCCCTTATGAGATGGATAGAACATAGCCTGCTGAGCCTTACGAGTCTTATAGGAGAACATTAGACTAGCTGGTCTTACTGAGTACCTATAGGAAAATTAGCCTGCTTGTCTACTGGTCTATAGGAACATTAGGCTGCTGACCTTACTGAGTCTATAGAACATTAGCCTGCTGGTCTTACTGGGTCGATAGGACATTAGCATCTGCTGGCCTTACTGAGTCAATTATAGGGAACATTAGCCTGCTGGTACTACTGAGTCATATAGGAACATTAGCCTTGTGGTCTACTGAGTCATATAGGAACACTTAGCCTGCTGGTCTTACTGAGTTTATAGAAATTAGCCTGACTGGTGACTTACTGAGTCTATAGAAACATTAAGCCTGCTGGTTTACTGATGCTCGATAGGAACATTTAGCCTGCTGTCTATACTGAGTCGATAGGAATACATATAGAGCCTGCTGGGTCTTACTGAAGTCGATAGGAACATTAGCCTGGCTGGTCTTACTGAGTCTATAGGAACATTAGCTTGCTGTCTGAACTGAGATCGATAGGAACATTAGCTGCTGGTCTTACTGAGTCGATAGGAAATTAGCCTGCTGGATCTTACTGAGTCGATAGAGAACATGAGCTGCTGGTGCTTACTGAGTCTATAGGAAACATAGCCTGTGGTCTTACTGAGTCTATAGGAACATTAGCCTGCTGGTCTAACTGAGTCTATAGGAACATTAGCCTCTGGCCTTACCTGAGTGGATAGGAACATTAAGCCTGCTGGTCTTAATGAGTCTATAGGAACATGCCTGCTGTCTTAACTGGGTGGATAGGAACAATTAGCTGCTGGCCTTACTGGGTGATTGGAACATTAGCCTGCTGGTCTTAATAGAGTCTATTAGGAACATTTAGCCTGCGGTCTTACTGAGTGGATAGGACATTAGCCTGCTGGATCTAATGCAGTCTATAGCAATTAGCCTGTTGGTCTTACTGGTGATAGGAATCATGCCTTTGCTGGTCTTAATGATCTATAGGACATAGCCTGCTGGTCTTACTGAGTCTATAGGAACATTAGCCTGCTGGTCTATACTGGGTCTATAGGAACCATTAGCCTGCTGACCTTACTGAGTTATTAGGAACACTTGCCTGCTGGTCTTACTGTCGATAGGAAACTTAGGCCTGCTGGCCTTACTGAGTCTATAGGAACATAGGCCTGCTGGTCCTTACTTGAGCTATAGAACATTAGCACTGCTGGTCTTATTGGTCTATAGGAACTTAG
The DNA here is from genome assembly GCF_002910315.2 of Salvelinus sp. IW2-2015. Taxonomy (NCBI): domain Eukaryota; kingdom Metazoa; phylum Chordata; class Actinopteri; order Salmoniformes; family Salmonidae; genus Salvelinus; species Salvelinus sp. IW2-2015. Next base: position 40,340 of record NW_019946060.1, read on the forward strand.
GCCTGCTGGCCTACTGAGTTCTATAGGAACATTAGCCTGCTGGTCTTACTGAGTCTAGAGGGAACATTCAGCCGCCTACCTTGTCTTACTTGAGTCTATAGGAACATTTAGCCTGCTGGGTCTTACTGATCTATAGGAAATATAGCCTGCTGGTTCTACTGAGTCGATAGGAAACATATAGCCTGCTTGGTACTTACTGAGTCGATAGGAACATTAGCCTGCTGGTCTTACTGAGTCGATAGGAACAATATAGCGCTGCTGGTCTTACTGAGACATATAGGAACACTTCAGCCTGCTGTCTTTTACTAGTCGATAGGAACATTAGCCTGCTGGTCTTACTGAGTCGATAGACATTAGCCTTGCTGGTCTTACTGAGTCGATAGGAACATTAGCCTGCTGGTCTACTGAAGTCTATAGGAACTAGCCTGTGGTCTTACTGATCTTAGGAACATTAGCTGCTGGTCTAACTGAGTCTATAGGAACATTAGCTGCTGGCCTACTGAGTGGATAGGTAACATTACGCCTTGCTGCGTCTTAATGAGTCTATTAGGAACGATTAGGCCTGCTGGTCTTACTGGGGATAGGAACATTTAGCCTCTGGCCTTTACTGGGTGGATTGGAACATTAGCCTTTGCTGGTCTTAATGAGTCATTAGAACATTAAGCCTGCTGGATCTTACTGAGTGGATAGGACCATTAGCCTGCTGGTTTATGAGTTCTATAGAATTAGCCTGCTGGTCTTACTGAGTGGATAGGAATATTAGCCTGCTGGTCTTAAATGAGGTCTTAGGAACATTAGCTGTGGTCTTAATGAGTCTATAGGAACATTAGCCTGCGGTCTTACTGAGTGGATAGGAACATTAGCCTGCATGTCTTACTGAGTCTATAAGGAACAATTTAGGACCTTGGTCTGTTACTGAGTGATAGGAATATTTAGGCCTGCTGTCTACTGAGTCCTATAAAGAACATCTAGGCCTGCTGGTTAACTTACGAGTCTATAGGAACATTAGCCTGCTGTCTTACTGAGTCTATAGGAACATTTTAGCCTGCTGGCTTCACTGAGTCTATAGAACATTTAGCCCTTGGTCTTACTGGTCTATAGGAACATTAGCCTGCTGCGTCTTACTGGGTGGATAGGAACATATAGCCCTGCTGGCGGTTCTTACTGGTCTATAGGAACACTTATCCTGTGGCCTTACTGAGTCATATAGTAAACATTGTAGCTGCTGGTTCTTACTGAGTTCTATAGGAAACATTAGCCTGTGGTCTTACTGAGTTCTATAGGACATTAGCCTGCTGGCCGTTACTGAGTCTATAGGAACATATAGCCTGCTGGCTTAACTGAGTCTATATAACATCTAGCCTGCTGGTCTTACTGAGTTATAGGAACATTAGGCCTGCTGGTCTTACTGGGTGGAAGAACATTAGCCTGCTGGTACTTTACTGGGTGGATAGGAACATTTAGCCTGCTGGTTCTAACTGAGTCATTATAGGGAACATTCAGGCCTGCTGGCTCTTACTGGTGGAGATAGGACATTGCCTGCTGGGTCTTTACATGGGGTGGATAGGGAACTTAGCCTTGCTGGTCTTACTTGGAGTGAGATAGGAAACATTAGCCCTGCTGGCCTACGGAGGCGTATAGGACAGTTTAAGCCTGCTTGGCTTTACTGAGTCTATAGGAACATAGCCTGCTGGTCTTTAACTGGGTGATAGGAAACATAGCCTGGCTGGTCTTACTGGGTGGATAGGTAACAATTAGCCTGCTGGTACTTTCTGGTGGATGGAAATATAGACCTGCTGTACTTACTGGGTGGATAGGAACATTAGCCATGCTGGCTTACTGAGTTCTTATAGAGGAACATTAGCCTGCTGGTTCTTACTGGTTCATAGTGAACATTAGCCTGCTGGTTCTTACTGGGTGAGATAGGAACACATTAGCCTCTGGGTCTTACGGGTGGATAGGAACATTAGCACTGTGGGACGGGGGGCGCTCTACTGGGGTGGATAGGAACATTAGCCTGCCTGGTTCTTCTGGTGGATAGAACATTAGCCTGCTGGAGTCCTTACTGGGTGGATACGGAACATTTAGCCGCTGGTCTTACTGGTGGATAGGACATTAGCCTCTGTCTACTAGGTGGATAGGAACATTAGCCTGCCTGGCCTTACTGAGTCTATAGGAACAATTAGCTGCTGGTCTTACTGAGGTCATATAGGAACATTAGCCTGCTGATCTTACTGATTATTAGGAACATTAGCCTGCTGGTACTACTGGCGTGGATAGGGAACATTAGCCTGCTGGTTCTTAACTGGGTGGAAGGGAAACATTAGCCTGCTGGTCTTACTGGGTGGATAGAACATAGCCTGCTGGTCTACTGGGGGTTAGGAACATTAGCCTGCTTGGTCTTACTGGTCGTGCGATAGGAACATTAGCTGCTGTCTTCTGGTGGATAGGAAACATAATAGCCCTGCTGGTTACTGGGTGGATAGGAATATTAAGCCTGCTGGCCTACTGAGCTATAGGAAATTAGCCTGCTGGTCTACTGGTCATAGGAACAATTAGACATTAAACATTAATACACCCTCTAGATGAGTCTATAGACTATGTTAATTTACACCATCTAGATGTCTATAGACCATGTGTTAATACACCTCTAGATGGTCTATAGACATGTTTTAATACACCTCTAGATGTCTATAGATCCAATGTTAATATCCACCCTCTACGACGTCTATAGCCATGTTAATACCACTCTAGATGTGTCATTAGGACCATGTTATAACACCCTCTAGATGTCTATAGACCATGTTAATACACCCTCCTTAGACGTCTATGACCATGTTAATACACCCTCTAAGATGTCTATAGACCATTGTTAAACACCCTACTTAGATGTCTATAGACCATGTTAATACACCCTTTAGATGTCCAATAGACCATTGTTAATACACCCTCTAGATGTCTATAGACCATGTTAATAACACCCTCTAGTGTCTATAGACAATGTTAATACACCCTCTAGATGTCTATGACCATTTAATCACACCCTCTGAGATGTCCATAGACCATTTAATTAACCATCTGGACGTCTATAGACCCATGTTAAATCACACCTCTAGATGTTCTAGGACATGTTAATAACACCTCTAGATGTCTATAGACTGTTAATACCCCTCTAGATGTCTATTAGACCATTGTTATACACCCTCTAACGTCTCATAGACCAAATCGTTAATAACCCTCTAATGTCTAATAGACCATGTTAATACAACCCTCAGATGTCTATGGACCAGTTAATACACCCTTAGATGTCCCATAGACCATGTTAATACACCCTCCTTAGACTGTTCTAATAAGGACCATTGTTAATACACCCTCTAGATGTTCTATAGACCATGTTAATACCCTCCTAGACGTTTATAGACCATGAATACACCCTCTAGATGTCTATAGGACCATGTTAATTTACACCTCTAAGGATTCTATAGACCATGGCTTAATACACCCCTCTAGACGTCTATAGACCAGGTTCAATACAACCCTCTAGAATGTCTTACTAGACCATGTTAATACACCCTCTTAGATGTCTATAGACCCCATGTTAATACACCTCATTTAGATGTCTATAAGACATGTTAATACACCCTCTAGATGTCTATAGACCATGTTAATACACCCTTAGATGTCTATAGACCATTGTAACTACACCCTATCTAGATGTCTTATTAACCATGTTTAATACACCCTCATTAGATGTCTATAGACATGTTACACACCCCTAGATGTCTATAGACCATGTAATTACCCCTCTAAAGATTGTCTAATAGACCAGTTTATTACCCCTCTAGATCGTCTATAAGGGGAACCATCGTAATACACCCTCTGATTCTAATAGACCATGTTAATACACCTTCTCAGATTTGTAGACCATGTTAAAATACAGCCTCTAGATTGTCTATAGACCATGTTAACACACCCCCTAGATGTCTATAGACCATGTTTAATACACCCTCTAGCATGTCTATTCAGCCATGTTAATACAACCCTCTAGATGTCTAATAGGACCAGTAATACACCTTAGATGCTATAGACATGTTATATACACCCTACTAGATGGTTATAGACACTGTTACATACACCCTCTATGATGTCTATAGACACGTTAATACACCCTCAGATGTCTCATTACGACCATGTTCAATCACCCTCCTAGATGTCTGAGACCTGTTATACACGCCTCATAGATGTCTATTAGGACCAATGTTTAATACACCCTTAGATATCTATAGACCATGTTAATACCCACCTCTGATCGTCTATAGGACCATGTTAATACACCCTGCTAGATGTCTATAGACCATGTTAATACAACCCTCTAGATCGTCCACTAGCCATGTTAATACTACCCCTAGATGTCTATAGACATGTTATTCACACCCTCTAGATGTCTATAGACCATGTAATACACCCTCTAGACGTCTATAAGGACCATGTTAACTACACCCTCTACGATGTTCTTACTATGACCATGTTAAATACACCCTCTAGATGCTCTAATAGGGACCATTTAATACACCCTCTAGATGGTCATAGACATGTTAATTACACACCTCAACGATGTCTATAGACCATGTTAATACACCACTCTAGACGTTTCTATTAGACCAATGTTAATACACCCTCTTAGCATGTCTATAGACCATGTTCAATAACCCTCTAGATGTCTATAGACCATGTTAATTACCACCCTCTAGACGTCTATGACCATGTCTAATCACCCTCTAGATGTCTATATACCATGTTAATACACCCTCTAGTGTCTATTAGGACATGTTCAATGACCCCTCTAGATGTTATAGACCATGTTAATACAACCCTCTAGGATGGTCTATAGACCATGTTTAATACACCCTCTAGATGTCTATAGAACCATGTTTAATACACCCTCAAGATGTCTATAGACCATGTTAACTACACCCTCTACGATGGTCATAGACCAATGTTAATACACCCTCTAGATGTCTATAGACCATGTTAATACACCCTCTAGATGGTCTATAGACCATGTTAATACCACCCTCTAAGTCTAGTAGACCATGTTAATACACCCTCATAGAATGTCTATTAGACATTAATACCCCTCTAGACTGGTCTATAACCATGTTAATACCACCCTCTAGATGTTATAGACCATTTAATACACCCTTTTTTCATAGATGTCTATGCCATGTTTTAACACCCTCTAGATGTCTATAGACCATGTTAATACACCCATCTAGATGTCTATTAGACCATGTATTAATACACCCTTCTAGATGTCTATAGACCATGTTAAATACACCCTCTATACGTCCTATAGACCATGTTCAATACACCTCTAGAGTGGTCTATAAGACCATGTTCAATACACCTCTAGAATGTCTAAATAGACCAATGTTATATACCACCCTCTAGACGTCCATATAGACATGTTAATACACCCTTCTAGATGGTCGATAGACATGTATACACCCTCTTAGCAAGATCTATAGACCATTTAATACACCCTCTTAGACGTCTATAGACCATGTTAATACACCCTCTAGATTCTATGACCTGTAATACACCTCTAGATGTCTAAACCATGAATACAACCCTCTAGATGTCTTTAGACCATGTTAATTACACCCTCTATAGGATGTCTATAGACAGTTAATACACCCTCTAGATTGTCTATAGCACCATGATATAATCACCCTCTAGACGGTTTCCTTTTTTAATAGACCATTGTAATACACCTACTAGATGTCTATGACCATGTTAATACACCTCTAATGTCTATGACCATGTTTAATACCACCCTCTAGATGTACTAATAGGACCATGTTAACATACACCCCTCTAGATGTCTATAAGACCATTGTTAAAACGTACACCCTCTAGATGTTCTATAGGACCATGTTAAAACACCCTACTAGATGGCTATAGACCATGTTAATACACCTCTAGATGTCTACTAGACCAATGTACATCACCCTCAATAGAATGTCTACTAGACCACTGGTTAATACACCCTCTCAGAATGTATCTAATAGGACCATGTTAATATCACCTCTAGATGTCTTATAGACCATGTCTAACATACAACCTCTAGGGATGTCTATGAGACCATGTTAATACACCCTCTATATGTCTAAGAACCATGTTAATTACACCCTCTAGATGTCTATAGACCATGTTAATTACACCCATCTAGACTGTCATATAGACCATGTTCAATACACCCATCTAGGGATGATCTATTAGACCATGTTGAGGAGAGTAACACCCTCTAGATGTCTATAGCACCCATGTTAATTACACCCTCTAGATGTCTATAGACCATGTTAATACACCCTCTAGACTGTCTATAGGACCATGTTAATAACAACCCATCTAGATGTACTATAGACCATGTTAATCACCCTCTAGATGTCTATCAGGCCATGATTAATACTAACCCTCTAGATGTCTATTAGACCATGTTTAATACCACCTCTAGATGTCCATAGACCATCGTTAATACACCCTCTAGATGTCTATAGACCATGTTAATGAACCTCTAGATGTTCTATAGACCATGTTAATACACCTCGTAGATGGTCTATAGACCATGTTAAACCACCCCTCTAGATGTCTTATAGACCTATGTTATAATACAACCCGCGTAGAGTCTATAGACCCTGTTAAACACCCTCATAGATGTCTATAGAACCATGTTTATACACCCTCTAGATGTCTATAGAACAATGTTAATACACCCTCTAGAGTATATAGACCTGTTAATACAATCTAGATGTCTATTAGACCATGTTAATAACCCCTCAGACTGTCTAAAATAGACCATTTAATACACCCTCTAGACGCTATAGGGACCATGTTAATACCACCCTACTAGATGTCTATTCAGACCAATTGCTTAATACACCTCTAGAATGGATCTAAGCCTGTTAATACACCCTCTAGCTGTCCTATACGACCACTTTAATACACCCTCTAGATGTCTTTAGACCAATGTTAATACACCCTCTTAGACGGTCTATAGACCATGTTAATACACCACATCTAAATGTCTATAGACCATGTTAGTACAACCCTCTAGATGTTTCTAATGACCATGTAATACAGCCCTTGAGACTGTCTATAGACCATGATTAAATACACCACTCTAGACGTCTATAACCATGGTTAAAAACACCCTCTAGGATGTCTAGAGGACCATGTTAATACACCCTCTAGATGTCTATAGACCATGTTACTACACCCTCTAGATGTCTAATGTAGACCATGTTATATTACACCTAGATGTTCTTATAGACCCATGTTAATAACCCTCTGGACGGTCTAATTAGACCATGTTAATACAACCCTTCTAGAGTCTAGAGGAACCATGTAATACACCCTCTAGAACGTCTTATAGGACCATGTTAAATCACCCTTAAGATGTCTATCAGGACCATGATTAATACACCCTCTAGATGTCTTAGTTTAGACCATGTATAATACACCCTCTAGATTCTATAGACCATGTTAATACCACCCTCTAGATGTCTATAGACCATGTTAATACACCCTCTAGGAATGGTCTATAGACCATGTCAGTTACAACCCGTCTACGATGTCTATAGACCACTGTTAATACACCTCATAGATGTCATATCAGAACCTGTTAATACACCCTCTAGAGTCTATAGACCCATGTTAAATTAACCCTCTACATGTCTATGACCATGGTTATACCACACCTACTAGATGTACTATAGAGACCATGTTTAATACACTAGACTCTTATAGACCGTGTTAATACACCCTCTAGATGTCTAATAGGACCATGTTTAATACACCTCTAGATGTTCTATAGACCATGTTAATACACCCTTCTAATGTCTATAGACCATTGTAAATACAACCCTCCTAAGATGTCTAATAGACCATGTTAATACACCCTTAGAGGTCTATAGACGATTTAATAACACCCTCTAGATTGTCTATAGACCATGATTAAAATACCACACCTCTAGATGTCTTAGCCATGTAACCACCCCTCTAGATGTCTATGACCATGTTAATACACCTTTCATTAGATGTCTATAGGACCATGTTAATACACCTCTAGATGTCTATTAGACCATGTTAATAACACCTCTAGATGTCTAGTCAGACCATAGTTAATCACACCCTCTAGATGTCTATTAGAACCATGTTAATACACCCCTCTAGATGTCTATAACCTGTTAATAACACCCTCTAGATCTATAGACCATGTTAAATAACACCTCTAGCATGTCTATAGACATTGTAATAATACACCCATCTAGATGTCTATTAGACCATGTTAAGACACCCTCCTAGATGTCCAAGGACCAATGTTATACACCCTTCTAGAGTTTCTATAGACCATTGTCAATTAACACCCTCTAGATGTCTTATCAGACCGATGTAATACACCCTCTAGATGTCTATAGACCATTAAATACACCCATCATAGAATGTCTTAATAGACCATGTTAATACCACCCTCTTAGATGTCTATAGACCATGTTAATACACCCTCTAGATGGTCCTATAGACATGTTAATACAACCCTTCTAGACTGTCTATAGGACCATCGTTAATACACCCTACTAGATGTCTATAGACCCATTTAATTACCACCCTCTAGATGTAACATGGCATGTTTAGTAACACCCTCTAGATGTCATATAGAACCATGTATAATACACCCTCATAGATGTCTTATAGACCAGTTAATACACCCTCTAGATGTTATAGACCTTTAATACACCCTCTAGTTGGTCTATAGACCATGTTAAGGAGGGTAGATAGGCATCGTCAACTCCTCTTCTACGGGCTGATAGGCAAACTGAAATGGTTCGAGAAGGCTTCGGAGTTGACGCTAGGAATATTGACTTTTTCCACTAGTTCTTCAAGGCATTTCATTACTTAAGGATGGTTCTGTGTTATGAAAGGTTCTGTATTATGAAAGGTTCTGTGTTATGAAAGGTTCTGTATTATGAAAGGTTCTGTATTATGAAAGGTTCTGTGTTTTGAAAGGTTCTGTATTCTGAAAGGTTCTGTGTTTTGAAAGGTTCTGGAGGATCCCTCTCTCTCTCAAGGCGACAACAGGAGGATCCCTCTCTCTCACTCTAGAGGACAACAAGAGAACTCCCCTCTAGGCAACATCAAGAGGATCCCTCTCTCTCTTTCTCTCTCTCTC